>NW_027175887.1:15431949-15624449 GCF_023055335.1 Clinocottus analis
GGGTCTAGTATTGTGCAGCAAAACACAGGGTTTAATGTGTGTAAATATAAATATGTGGTCCCGCTTACTGTGGGGATTAAGTGCAGGTAAAAACCTGTTATTTTTCTCTGGAACATCTTGTATCCACAAGCTCAGTGCACGCGTTGTATTTCTTGGCCTGCAGGAGTCACAGAAGGTGCTCAGCGGTGGCCGGTGTTTTAAATCCTGTCCGTCCGCCTGCCCACGCTTGCACGGACGCACGCTCGCACGCACACACGCACGCACGGCAAAGAAAAACAGAGTTCACCCGTGAACTGCACCTTTTCCATAAAGGCGAGTCATCTCTCAGCCTTTCACATCGCCATGGAAACACACAGGATTTGTCCAGTCGATTGGCAGCGGAGCAACGCTGAGGCCAAGAACACGGTCATTTCATCATCACGCTGCTGTGCTCTTGCAGTTTGAGAAAGATGTCTGCTGTAAGTACAAAAACATCAATAACAACCCTGGATCATCAAATATAAATAACCACAGTCACCATTGTATTGTGTTAGTTTGGACTCCATGTTACCACACGGTATACTCCTTCCTTTCATTGAGGTATTAATGTGCGAACAGTATTGATTTTACTTGTCAGTGGACAGTAATTATAGGGTTGGTGGTTCGATCTCTGCCGGCTCACGTGGATGTGTCCTTATGCAAGGCACTAAACCCCAATGAGCCACCGCCATCCACAGTGATGGAAAGTAACATTCACTTATACTGTACTCAAAAAAAGATGGAGGCATTTGTTTCTTTCTCTTGGAATTCTTTTCAAGCTCCCTTACACAACAACTCTTTCATGGTGTGGCAATTGCACGATTACATTTATTTGCTGTTGTCATCATAACTTTACATTTAGGTAACCTTTGACCTGTCAATCTCTAAAACAAACCCTCTTTATTGGATGGTCCAGTTGAATTGATCCGTATAAGCTATTTGCTTCTTGATTTATTTCCACTCAGAATTGTGTCTAAATCGTTTTTTTTGGCTCATTCTCCTACAATTTAAAAAAAATATTACTATTACAGATGTTGTATGTTTCATACAGTTTTGATAAGTCACTTCTCACCTGACCGTCGGTACACTCCGTAAGGTAAATCTAACGCACCCGGTGCGTTGAGGCGGTCTACCGTTAGATTCCGCACTCTTGAGTCATGCTAGGTTTAGCTTACCTGCCAACAGTTTCTCACTCCCCATCTCCGTTCGTCCGTCATCCCTCATGTTTGTTTCAAAATCAGCACCAAACCCACGTAAGATGACTTTCACCGCACGAAGTTAAGTATTCGGCACATTTTTGACGTTGACGTCCTCGCGCTTGTTTTTTTAACGGTTAACATTGACGTTAGCTTAGCGAGCTATGAGGCTAACGTTAGCATGCTAGCTTCTGCTATTATCGTCCTTACTTGCATTCGTGTAAATTTTGAATTCATTTATTTCACTTGCTGTGCTTGTTTTCAAGCAAGTATAAGTAAAGTAAAAGTACCAATTTACAAGTAAAAGCACTGCACTTCATATCTAACAAAATGAAAAGTATGTGGTATTATTAGCAAACTAGAAATTTTCAAAAGTGTTCATTATGTTGCAGAATGTCCGTTAACATATTTAACGCTATCTTTTTCTTTTTTTTTTTTTTACTTTAGTCAATAATGTGTACTGATGCATAACCTTGAAGGTATTATTTTTATTTGGTTATTTGTCAGGTGGAGCTACTTTAAATCACTTTATAATTTGTGAGGCAGAAATACATCAGTCACATCAGTTAATCTGAATAACACCAGCATCACAATGTGTTCTCATATTCTGTTAACTGAAATCTCTCACTCCTAAAACATTGTACTCTTATTAGTTATGTATAAATGCATCTGACCGCCACTAAAAGAGATGGGACCGGCTCAGCTTTATCCTAATCGTGCAAGTGAGTTGCCTGATTTTAGCCTAAAGTGAAATTAGTAATCAGAGGAATGGCCACACCGAAGCCGAGGCGCTGGACAATCATAGTAGATTACACATTACATCTGGTGTCTAGTTTTGTGTTTAATGCAGTTTAATAGCAGACGTTTATTATGGCTCTTTGTGAGCTGGCAGACTGAATACGGCTCATTGGCTCCAATAAACACTTTTCTCTATCGTCTCTACTGGACAAAGAGACACATGTAAGTGCTTTAGTAGCAGTAACTCTGCTGAATTTCTGCAAAGTTTAAAATGGTTGGATGATAAATGTTGGTCACATAATTGGAACAGTCTTGGTTCTCTGTGTATTGGAGGTCTAGCGGACATGAAGTGGAGTGATATCCATCATTGTGGACATTTAGACCTGACCTTCACATTACCTCTCACCGGTTCCCTTCGTGCCCGGACCCACATGCTGCACTAGGAGCTCTAAACATACAGTGTCATTGGGTAGTGCCGTGAAGGTTACAATAACACAACAAGCAACTGCGTGCATTAGTGCATCTGCATGTGTATGGAGTGCGTTACGACGGGCTAAGTTGAAAGATGATTGATATGTTGCGACGGCTACCTTTGCTATATACAGTAAGAACACCTCTGCCAGGCTGTCTTGTCACTGCGTCCAAGTCACACTGTCATTGACATTCATCCCCACTCCCATGCCCCCTTCTAATAACCTCAGATGGCCAGTTTCCACTGAAGCGAGGGCAGATCTATTGTGCCACAGACTGTGCTGAAGTGTTTCTGGGTCGATGAGCTCTTACAGCTGAGATGGAGAGAAAGAAGGAGGACAACCAGGACAAACTGGGTTCCTTCGTGTCCTCAGGGACCAGCAAACCATATCTTTCAAGACCATGAATATCAAATTGTAAAAAATGATATCTAAAAAAAGGATTTGGTCTTTTTTAGATATCTTTTTTTACAAGTACATTCGCCTGATGTTTTCACACTGCAATCTGGTCAGCTCCGGCGCGAACAATAAAACAGCAGATGTCATTTTATTAGAAAGCAGTGGCAGAGCATGCTCATCAGCTCCACAGAAGCTACTTACTCAGCAAGTTGTACCTCTGCAGTGTGCATCTTTGTTCTTGGTAAACTATAGAACCCTACGGGCAAAGCGGGCCGTCAGCACTACACAATCTTCATTGTTGTTTTCCTAAACTATGGATCAGGCAGTAATGTGCTGTTTAATACTGCAGATCGTAGCAATCATCTAAATATGACAAGGATGTCCTCCTTGATCATCTATTCGACCTATTGGCTCTGTTATGTTTGTTTCTTCCACCGGTTCTGCGGTATTATATAGCATGAAATACAGCCTCGCAGCATGGCGTGTATATGAGATGTAATAAAATTCTAAATTGGTATATATATTGCTTGCCAAGTGCACATGCTTGGTGTCGGGTACTCAACGTCAACAGACATGGAAGTGACAAATGAATAAGCCATAGCATGATGTAAGTATTGGAAGCCAGGGATAAAACAGATCATATTTATTCATTTTTGCAGCCTGCTTGTGCTACAAAGGGAGTTTATTACAATCTATTACATTTGTATTATTGTTTTTTTTTCTCAGTATTCTTACAAAGTTAATCATAGCATATGTTAATGGGAATTATTTTTCTTGCATAGAGGAATTTTAGCCTCTTTCCATAGAGGTTTTTTGGTGATAAGAAAATGAGAATGAAAATCCTCTTTGCGTGTGTTAATAGTAATTATTTCAATCAGCTGTTAAACAAGCAGAACACAAACTTAAATACGATATTATTGACTTTGTGCAGTCGTCGCAGCTCTCGACCCTGTATTTTTTATAGCTGTGTAGTTTTGTCTGGGCCTGAACGCTCCGACGCTAGAGCCAACGGGTCGCTCCCGATAGTTTTAACGGTAGTACTTGATCTCAGTTTTATGGTCCAGACTCAGACTGTCCGGCTCTTTGCCATCTAGCTGTGCTAGCCGCCTCATAACTAACAGATCAGGAGGTGGCAGCGACCAAGTTTTAATGTTGATTTGTTGTCCGCCACCAAAGGAGGTCAAAGTGCGCCAAAACAGGAAGTGATCTCTGTAATTTACTGTCTCTCCAAACCTGTGAGTCAAGCTCGTGAGAAACAAAGTGTGTCAAAGTCAGTTTGCTGAACTTGTATTGAAAATTTATTCATTTAGATTATTATTTATTCATGAATCAACATTGCATATCTTCTGCTTTTGGTATCGGATCAGATTTGGGGATCGGCGGACATGCAATATAACAGAATCAGGTCAGGATCAGAAAAACTTGATTTGGAGTAACGTTGACCTGAAGGCATCCTTGTTTCCGGTCTCTGAGAGAGGATTCTTTCAAGGAAATGCTTTCTAAAGCTTTGACAATGCCGCCCTGAGCCAACGGCTCCTTCAACTGTGACTGAATGCCATATTCCTGCAAGTGTGCAAGAGTGCTTTTGTTGCGGAGTTTACAGAGTTTTATGGAGCAGCATGTTGTTGCGTCTCTGTCTGAAATACTTCCACACTTTGAAGTTTAGAGGATCGTAGGCGAGGCTTTATAGCTGCAGCTCGTTCCCAGGAGGGAATGAATGCTTTCACCGTGCGCAGCCACTCTCGCCGCGCGCAGACACACACTATTATAGATCCATGTAATCGATGGGATTACAAGGATCACCTAGGTTTGGATCACCTGGGATGCTTTCCACGACACTTGTAAATAAAGGGGTGTTTATATTTGTATAGTCTTTGTTTGGGTCGCCGCTGACATCTGGGAGAGGATTTTAAACTTCCCTCAACCCTCAATTTAGAAATATAACGTTTACATTTTTGCCGTTGCAGGTTTTGTCGGCTTGCTTTTAGCTCAAGAGGACTGGCGCCGGCTGACAAGCTGATGTATCCTCTTCCTGTGAGCCGGCTGGACATGACGGACGGGCCGGTGTGCTGCGTAAGTCATGTGCAGCCCGACTATACATTATTCATCACTCTCATCATGAAGAAAACCTCCATCCTCTTTTATCTCTCCATCTCCTGCCGTTTTATTTTCTCTCTCTCTCTCTCTCTCTCTTTCTCTCTCTCTTTCTCTCTCTCTCTCTCTGTCTCTCTCTCTCCCCTCCTCTTACTCTCTTAATTCATCAGCACCGATTAGCTGCACAGCAAAGAACAGCCTCTCTCTGTTTGACAGAAATACTCTCTCATCCACCACACAACACAGATCCCCGCTATGCATCTTTGATTTTACCCATTCGTCTGCTTCCCTAAGCCACTTGTAGCTCCTCTTTGTCCTCTCTCGTATACAGTATTTCACGTGATTGATCTCGGTATGGATCTTTGCTCATTGTGTTTCAAGGGCACCCTCGAACAGCTGACACAACGCCGCGCTCTGACCTACTGCTGGAGTGTGATTGTTGGTGAGCGGAGGTGATGGTCGGCCAGGATTCACAAGAGCAATAATTTATGCGAGCAAACAAACATCCAGGTGGGGTGGGGGGTTTCGGGGGCGGGGTCACACCGATGCTGAGGTTGCCCTCCTCGGCGTTCTCACCTGCCGCTCCGCTCGCCAATGCCAATCCATTACAACCTCCCCTGGAGGCCCAACGCGGCGTCGTCATTAGCTATTGTTGTCACTAGGGGGTGTTTCAAGCGTTCACTCTTTTCTCTCCCTTCCACTTTCTCTCCCTTCCTTCCTTGCATCACCAGCACCACCCTCCCCCATCCACCCCCCTGTTCCTGGTACAGTAGATGCTTCAAGCATTTCTCCCCCCCCACCCCCCCCACATGCTAGCTCAGCTGCCGAACCCCACACAGGACCACGTCCCTGGACTCCCCTTTATTACCATATCATGAGATGTGCCCTAGGCGTGTAGCAATGCAGCGTGCCGCCTGTGTCTTTAAGAGAGAGAGAGAGAGAATATAATGAGTAATGGGGAGGAAATAAGGCATGGAGCAAGCAAGTGAGAGAGAGAGGGAGTGGGTGAGGGAGTGTGAATTTATTATGGGCAAAAATTGTGCTTTATTTTTGGTTGTGTGCTGAGCATCCCTGCACCGGCATGCACAATCAACCACGGCTCATACCGCTGAAGAGTACGCCCCTTTCTCTCTCTCGCTCTCCCTCTCTCGCACACACTCAGGCTCTCCCGCTCAACCTCTCCCCTCACACACAAACACACACTCACGCACGTGCTCGCAGTCACACACGCGCAGTGCTGTCAGGAGCGCCGCCGCCACCACCACCGCCGCCGCCGCTGGACCACTGCCATCTCGCGAAGGAGGTTTCCAGCGGAGAGAAGAGAAAGCCGGAGCGAGACAAAGGGAAGGAGGACGGCAGAAGGAGAGGAACGAATAGGAGCGCGGGGACCGGCACAAGGAAGGAGAGACCCGGCGCTTTGTGAAGAACAGAAAGCGAGAGACAGGAGGAGGGAGGAGGAGAGAGAGAGAGGGGAAAAAAAGAGGAGGAGGAACAGGAAACGCGATCACTTTCAGCTGCAGCGGTCCGTGTCGCAGCATGGGCAATGCACCATCCCAAGGCATGTCAACCCTTTTTCTCCTTGCATACTTGTGTGGCAGGTACCTCGTTTGATTCTGCGTGTTGCGCTGCCCCGAGCAGCCGGCTGCCCTCCTGTTACACTCTGTGAGAGCAGAGGGATGGGGGTTGGGCTGAGGGCTGGGGGCTCGTGGAGCGCAGCATCGCTCGAGGAGAGGGATGCTCTTAGGCAGCATCGGTTAATAGGGAGTATGTTGGGAGTGAGGCTGGAGGATGAGGTGCTGGAAACACTGGGTGGAGGCACCATTTGTTCAAGCGGCGAGAAATTGGAGGGGGTGGGAGGGTAGGGTGGTGTACAGCAGAAGTACCATCAGTGAGGTGTGTGTGTGCGTGTGTGAGAGAGGTGACTAGGGAGAGAGGTGTGATTGTGCTTCCCTGTTTGTGTGTGTTGGAGTGTTGGTTGCAAACTGCCTATGTTAACCACATTGAGGACCTCTTTGAAGCAAAGCTCAAGTGTGTGTGTGTGTGTGTGTGTGTGTGTGTGTGTGTGTGTGTGTGTAAGACAATAAGATGGAGAAGAAATAAAGTAAGACAAATAAAATAACTGATGGATGTAACGATGAGCCTAATGAGGGGATGAGGCAGCTTTGCCTTGAGTGAATGGGGGATGGTATTGTAAATGGATTATCGGGTGGGTCAACTCCTTCATGTGATGCTCTCTCTATATTCCCTTGCCCCCCCTTCCCACCGCTCTTTCTCTCTCTCTTTTTTCTTTCACAACCCCTTCGTTAAAATACCAGTTGCAAGCTTTGCCGCCTGACAACGCTGTGCTTGTAAACGCATCAACGGTCTCTGTTTCCTGGTGAGAGGCAGGCGTGTTTCGCCCCTCAATTGCACACATGCATATTCCATATTCCTGCATTCGCCACACTGTACATCGTGTCCATGTGTGTGACACCCGCGTTTCATGAAGACGGAGTATGTGGAGTTAAACGATAAGAAAAGAGTGCAAAGGCCATGGGGGTAGAGTGAGAAAGATGAAATATACATGAGGCGGCGTTGAAACGCTGCTAGGGGTTGAAAGGCGTTTCTGACGTGCAACAGAGGATGAGTATCTTCTATCAAGATGCGAAGAAATAAAGATAAGGGGACAGAGGGGGCGAACAGAGAAAAAGGGCAGAGCCGCACAGCTTTCGGATTGAATTCATCAATATTCATTTTTCCTTTCTATCTCTTCATTCTCCCTCACCTATTTCTCCCTCTGTTCTTTCTCCCCTCCTCCTCCTCCTCCCTCCTCTTTCTCATCGTCCCTCGCTTGCCTCTCACCCGGGGACAGTCTAGTAGCTGGCGGGGGAGAGGAGGGCCGAGACGGGAAATAGAGGACATGAAAAAGGGGGGAAGAATGAAAGGAAGTGTGAAAGAACAAAAGCCCAAAAAGGGGTTGGCACGTAGATGGACAGGTAAGTTGCGATGCTGAGGGCTGCCGGCACATCATTCTTTTTTGAAGAGTGTTTGAGTGTGTAAATGAGGCCATTACTTGGATGATTGCAAGGGCTCAACAGTGGAATAGTAAACAGCTCTTTAAGCCTTTTTGTTTGTGAGCTTCTTCTCAGATGTGCTCGGGGTAGAATATTGATGTCCTCAACTTCTCTGGTCAGTTTCTTTTTTTTTTTTGACCTTATTTCTCCAGGACTTGTTTGATAGTTCTCTTTCAACGCAGAGGTTTCCGAGGCTCAGGTGAAGGCAAACACAAGCTGCGGTGTCATGAGACCTTTTACACGAACCAGAGGTCTGTGTGTCTACTGGATTTATTTGAGCTTTAACCACTGTAAAGTTTGGAGGGCTGTCCGTCGTCGATGTCTATTTTAGAGGAATTTACGTGGATTACTCTGAATACTGAGCCATTTGTGTGGAAAGGAGTAGCCCGAATGTTGAAGCGGGAGTTTGTTTTCTATCAAAGCACAACAGTTTTTAATAATGTGCCGGAACCAAATATTTCTAGCTGTGTGGACCGGCGGTATGCAGGATGGCCTCTGCTGTTGGTGGAACTAATTCAACTTAATGCAGCCAAAGGCCATGCTGATGTGTGGGCTGTGCATTTCAGGCCACTAGGGAGCCATCCAGTCCCAGCCTTAGCTTTGCCAAGTTGGCCAATGAAGCAGTATACATTTTTTTTTTTTTGGGTAGTCACCATTTAACCACAGTCTACTACGGCAAATAGAAGCATCTTTATAAGCCCATTAGAGTTGTACCAGTTCACACTGATAGACTAAACCGTAGAGAATAGCTTTAGCAGAGTCAAGCATTAAGCCCGGCATTAGCCGGCTGCAGAGCTAACGCTTATCGTAATGTCACCATTGTGCAGAGAACGGCAGATCGCGGTAGCTTTATGCCTCCCGTGCTACACCTCGTATGTTCAGCCGAGGTTTATGTCAACACACATGTCGCTCTTTCTGCTGATCCTCTCTGGTGGAGCGAAGGCAGAGCCGTGTCTGGCAGCGTCCTGCAGTGATGGAGATGCCGTTTTTACAACACGGCGAGGTGATGTTCCACTGCGTGGAAAGGAGAACACTGGCAAAGACATGCACATGGTGTGGGTGTTAGGCGACGATGTGATGAAGAATAGGATGTATTTGTACGGTAACGCGCTGGGATTTACTAAATATGAACATTAACATTTGGGTTAAGACTGAAAGTACTGTGTGAGGTGATGTGGTTACCCTCTTTGCCTCAGCAGCTGATATGTTTTTTTAATTTAATCACAGAAAATGTAGTGGATTTAGTCTTGGCATTGGCTCCGGTATGTTAACAAAACGATGACACACTTAATACTGCGGATGGATGTACTGTAGGGCCGAGGATGAAGGGGGATAAACCTTTGTAGACTTTGTCTCGCGAGTTCAGTCATATTTCTGACGCTGATAAATTCATTTTCATTGCCATAACACTTCGTACCCAACTGCTCACAAGCTACACAAATACAGCATCGAGGAGAATAAGCAGATAAATGCTTTTCTGAGAGGATAATAGATTTGAAAACCTAGCTGGTCTGTTTGCTATCTTTTCATTTCAGAGGATAATACTGTAAACAATAGACAGGTGCGCTGTCCTCTAGTTATGTCATCATGTGCCTGTGTGACATTTATCTTGCATGCAAGGACACAACCTCAATACAACCATGTCATCTCCTTTTTGGTTGAAATCCATTCAAACGAGGCTCAAAACTATATGTAATATAATCATACAATATAAGAGTTTTTAGTAGAAATGTCCACAGCTGATCAAGTCCTTTAAGCATCTCCTACAGCCGGCTGTCGTGTGTGGAGCTCGGTATGTTTGTGAAGTCACTGTTTTGCTCTTACGCACCTGCTCGCCTGTGCCACACAAAGCCCCATGAATGCCGCCTCGTGATTGGCTGATGATGATGCAATGTTTCGTGGCGAAGAGGAGCCGCATGTTCTGAGGGCATTTCCGAAGTAATTGACCCTGCCGGGAATAGCGTCGACAGAGACGTACTGAATCCGGTGATGAAATAAATCTGCCAAACTAAATAGTGACATGGATGCACGGGCGTTCTCGGGGGCGCAACCTCGCATGCATTAAAGACGGCCGAGCACACAATGATGGGCAAGCGCCAGCCCTCTCTTTCCAAACCAGCAAGCCGGTCCTTATGGTAGCTTTGCTTCATGCAGTGTCCTTGTCACAGCAGGCAGTAAATGCACCAGGGCTTGAGCTCACATATGTGCAGCCCGCATGTACTGTATGTGTGCAAATATGTGCCTTGGTGATCAGAGGATAAGGATACAACCCGTCGAGGCAAATGAGATCAAATCATGACGTCTCATTTCAAGAGTCTTTGATCTTTTTCACTTTTGTACTTTTGAAATTATTCGCGTGAACCGAGGTTGCAAGTCAAACTCTTTACGACTGGTTTGTGCGTTTTTCTCCAGTGGTTTTGTGGCATCTACGATGAGCCCGCAGCGGTAATCCCACTAGTTGGCACTCAAGGTCGTTAATGATGCAAGAGTTTTTTAATATTGCATCCATTCATCAAGTGTCATTGTTTCCGTGCCACAGATATGCGCAGGGCAGAGTTTGATATCTGCGTAATGACGGGTTGAATAACATGAGCCGTCCATGTAAAATGTTTTATGAAAGTGATGGATGTATAAATTATGGGGACATCAGAGGCACAGGGTTGATTGGTCTCTGCTACAATAAAATATAATCCTCCTCTAGTTTCATTTAGTTCAACCTTTTCAGATAACATTTCAAAGAAAAGAGAGAGTATTGAGTTGGTTACTGTTGACCTTTTTGTTCTCTAAAAGCACACTGGTCACTCTGGTAAAGGTTAAAGTTATTTTACTCACTTATCCATCTTGAATAATATCAAGTCAAACATGCAATGCTTGGATCAAGGACTCTTAAAACACTTTGATTGAGGAAACACAAGCTTTTCGTACAATAGTTTTTTTTTTTTAATTTTCGGCTGCGAACTGGAAACACACCGCAGTCTTTTGTGTTAATTATTGTGGAGTGTTTAGTTGACTCATTCATCCACCTCGACCTATTTGTTCTCATGCAAACGTATAGTTTGCCTGCAACACTTTGCTCCTGTCGGGCATCGGTTGTAATGACAGATGCCGTTGTTGGTCTCTGACAAAAAACATGTTGGAAGAATATTTTGATTACGGCCTCGGCCGCACTTTCAAGTTATTGTGACATAAATCACGGCCAGAAAACTGCTCTTGAGCTACTGTCGGGTACATTCGTGTAAATATTGTGTGTCTGTGCAAAAAAGAACAAGGTGGTAAAACCTCTTAAACCTTCTCGTATAGAGGCGGCTGCATCCGGGTGGTTAGACTTCCAAAAAAGGGCAGAATATAACGTAGCAATTACTGTATAGCGGCTTGTATAACATGTTCCTAAAGTGATTGCAACGTGGGTCCAGGTGGCCAATATTTACTTCATTATCCTCTCGATTCTCCCCACTCGCGAAGCTGCAGTCGGTCCTCAGTGATCTGTTGGAGAAAGTACCGCTGCCCTAATGTGCTCCTTGAAAGCTCCAGCCCCTGAGTCATAAAAACAACTTGTCGTGTGTTAAGTTGTTTTGTGGTCGGACGTAACAAAATGGGCCCTGAATCAAAAGCATCTTTCTGCTGACTGTTCACTCTGTGCAGCAGAGAGGAGAGGAACAGATCCACATTTATTCGTGGTGTTGTTTGTAACGACAGCCTGCTTTTGGCACACTTTAACTTTTCTATTTGTTTGACTATTTGACAGTTTATTCCTCTTATTAAATGCAGCCCACCAGTAATTGCAACACGTCCGGGCAGCATTTTGAAAGTGGCATCTGTTTCCTGCTTTTGTGAAAGTTTGTACAGCGCAGATTAATTTGTGAAAATCGTGGCGATAATGAGGTAAATATTCATATTTGGTCGTCAAAAGGTTTTTTTTTTTTTTTTTTTTGGGACTTCAGAGCCCAACTTTTTTGCAGCGATGACATTTTCTGCCCTTTTCAAATCTTTGAAATGTCAGTTTTTCTGCAGAAAGCTTTTATAGTTAGAATCTCCAAGATCTCTGTTTCGTTCCCGTTGACATCCGTGGCTTTAAGCGGTAATTACAGGTGTGTTTTTGGTTATTTTTCCTGAGTATATTGGCACAGACATCCGTGACACTGCAAATGCAAGAGTTTTCAGTACACTCAATCCCCATTGTGTCACCTCATAGTGACTTAACAGACTTTATTTAAGTGAAAATCTTTGATTTTTTATTACAAAATCCAGGCATCCCCGATGTGTGAGGCTGATTAAATGTTGACATTTTTATTTTTGGTAAATGTTAAAATAGGTAGCTCTCTCCACAGCGCACAGATGATTGACGGCATGCAGAATAATCCCGCTGTCGGTATTTTCAGGATGGTAACATCTTCCTCATTTATGTTCACACAGTTGTACCTTTGCTGACTCTGAACGTATAAACCCTGCCTGCGGCAATTCGGAAGCTGCTCTTGTGGAAGAGTATGTGTGTGCGTGTAGATTTTGTTTACAGTTTATTTTAGTCTTGTAATTACATTAACTCATGTGTCAACCATTGGCCCTTCTAAGTCAGTCCTGCTTACAGAAAGCAGGCTCTTAGCACCGGAGATAACCACCATTCTGGTTTCAATCTATATCGAAATCATGTTTTATTCATCAGTTCAATAATTGGACTAAATTCAGGTTAAAGGAATATAGTTTGACTGTTTGGGGAAATACACATATTTACTTTTTAGCAGCGAAAAAGATCAATGCCACTCTATCGTGGCTTCGTTATCTCTGAAACTCATCACGTCGAAACGTTTACCAGGAGTCCAGTCTTTATGCTAAGCTAGGCTAACAGACCACTGGCTCCAGCTCCGTATTTACCGCACAGGAGTGCGAGTCGTATCTATCGTCTCATTTAACCCAAAATGTCGATGTTGTTGCTGATGGTGATTACATCGGGCGTCTGTTAGTTTATTTATTGCCTTCAGCTCGTGAATCTTCTCAAGTCATCCAAATCAGTTGCTTTCTTTAGTTTACAGCTTTATTTTCATTCGCACGCAGCCCAATGAAAGATATTCTAATTAAATACAATCCCAGTGCAATATTAAAAGTCATTAAAGTGCACTCTCCTCTTTATTACATCTGTAGAATTGAATCTAATCCAGTGCAACAGATCTGCCCCTAATTCTACATTTACAGAAGATTGCAATGGACAGTTTTTTGTTAAAAGTTGTTAATGCGACTGTAAGTTTATAATTGAGGTTTTAGCTAAAGTAATGCTGGACTGCATCATATTGAAATGTATTTTCAATAATCTTCTCCCCTCATGTTCCTACATGTGGAGGACTAAACATCAGAAGCACTTTTCAATAATGACAGCGTCGTTATTTTATAGTTTTTTGTAAAAGGCATGTTTTTTTGGGGGCATTTATGGAACAAAAACACACATTTAATTTCTTTCTCATTATTATTTTTTTTCCTCTGAGACTAATGAGTCGGTGACGATCTTTCTGTACCGGGACACTACTTTCACCGCACGTCCGTACGAGTACAACCAACCGGTTTCTCCTCTGGTGGAACAAAGATGGCTGACATCCATTCAAGCCTCACCTGGTGTTTTGTCGTACAGCAGCACTATGCATACACGCACACGCAGCAGCATGTATACACTCTGCTTTTAATATTCCCGTAGAAATGGGACACGCAGTAGTACATCTGCTTCCTCCCTTCACGGGACACCGGTAGTCTAAACATAGCAGATGCAGATCATGTTGCACTCTTCTACTTCCTGCAAGGTTGTGTTTTGTTACATAGATGTGTTTTTTTGTGTGTGTGATTATTAATAATCATTCAAAGCCAGGTGAATGCTTTAAAAAAAAAGGTGTCAGAGAGAGTTGATCTGAATCACTTTACGAACATGTCAACACCCGAGTGCACTTGTTATAGTGGAGAGCCGGATTTAGCTTCTGTTTCGTAGCCCTCTGGGCTAAAGGCTCATTCACAAAGAGGGCTGAACTGTGAAGCGAGGAGAGACAGAGAGAAAGCGTGCGAGGGAGAAAGTGGTAGAGTGAATAAAGATGGCGCTCGAAGAAGCCGTAATAGTCTTCTCTCCTCTCGCTCGGACCGTTTCCTCCTACGTTCTCCTCCCATCACTCCCGATTTCCATTCCCGAGCTGCTCAGACAGGAATACAAAGCAGGCAGCGCCCGATGATTTTGGGCAGATTAGCCTCCTTCTGCTTCTGACTGGATCCAAATATCCCTCGTCTCATTTTGTCCTCGGTCTCAATAGACTCCTTCGGCGTCTCTCCCGTAGGCCCCATCTTCTCTGCTTGACACTCCCATACTGAAAAAAGGTTGATTCATCAAACTGTAACAAGACATTTTGCATCACTTTGTGAACCGAAGCGTCAAATATGTCTGCGCCGCCTCGGGGCTCGGCGACAGTTTGGATTCCCATCTTTGCCCTCGATCAACATTTTAAACTGGCAATGGTGTTTACCATCGGTGCGCGGCTCCCGAATCCCTCGTTTGTTTCAGCGTGGCCTCGCGTGCAGATTCTCAGCCGCGTTTGCCGTCGCAAGTCTCTGCAGTTTAAAAAAAAAAAAAAAGTCCTAAGCTCTGCTGCAACCTGGTGGATCGCTTTTCATTTCCTTCCTCATTTTCCCCCCACTAGGAGCTACCTTCCTGACAAGGAAACCCAATTCCAACCTTATCGCCCCACTAATATACATGTAATGGCGTGTAACCGGCTAGGAAGCGGATACCGACTTGCATTATCCCGAAGTTCGGCTCAGCGAAAAAGGAAAGGAAGAATTTTTGCTACAAACATTGCATGTGAAACCCAAGTATGAGCCTGAACCCACCGCCAAGAACAATTAGAGCGGGCGAGTATGAAAAGGTCATTTTTTTCTTCTTCCCCCTTCCCCTGAGACAGACCTGTAAGCCAGTAGTTCATCCGATGCTGCCTGTGTTTAATGTCCCCTGATTGATTAGCTGGGTGGCATCCGTCTCCTCCGTCTGAGCCTTATCGGGAAAACCAAGAGCTCCGAACATGGTGCGTGATGACATTGGCAGTTTTGATGCACAGCCAGCGTGTGGCAGAAATACCCGGCAGGCAGGAGAAATATGTACACTGTGCGGAGATTTACTGAGATTATGAGCAGAGAAAGTGTGAGGAAGGATTGGCTTGTCTGACTGTGGTGAGCAGTGGGCGAGAAGGAGAAAGAGGGAGGAAAATGACGAATACTGTATGTCTGGATGTGTGCGAAGCGTTGTTGTTTTTGGTGGTGGTGGTGGTGGTGGTTGTGAGTCACTCGGTGGTCATCATTTCAGCAGCAAGGAGTTGCCTGCTAACGTTTGACCTTGTTCAATAACCGGAGCTCTGCTGAGGACTGCATGCCGAGGTAATCACGGCTGAAGTCTGAGGTTATCACAAGGGGGTTTGAAGGTTGACATGGCGAGGACGAGCTCCTTCGTTTGGGGTTATTTTAGGGCATGATTTCTGTTATCAATTGATTAATAATTTCATCCCAGAGCCCCAAAGTTGCGTGTTTGGTCTAAAGCCCAAAATTATATATTTGGCAAATTTGTTTGATGAATAATATGAACAAGTTGCCAGTTTATCAGGTTAAAAAAAGCAATAAAGAAATAGTAAGTTCTACCTTTTGTGACGGTCATAATGTTTTCCAGAGGTGTTGATTAAACTGTGCAGACATTTACATTCCTGCCGATGGTTGCTGTTAAACTGTAATTCCTTTTATATACTGGATGGTGTTTCTAACATAACGCCTACCTTCATTGATGTAAATGGTGTGGACAAAATTTGAAGCACTTCTCATTATAAAGCGGTTATCATTTAACAGCACTGTAACTATAGCGGCCAAAATGAGCTTACAGTTCAAGCCTCTTTTAAAGCAGTTAAACATAAACTGAACCGTTTAACCTTTATGAAGGTAGAATTCACTGCAGGACTGTTGCATTTGCATTAGCCACAGAGTAAACTGGCAACCCGGGATGTATTCCCACGTTCCCGTAGACGTTAATGCATGAAAAATCACATGTATACACACGTACTGATGTAATCAATTAGAAATCAATGCATGCACACACACAAGAAGAAAAGCACCTCCGTCCATCAAGCCCTCCATTTTTCTCCCACAGTTACTAAGGAAACGGGAGCCGGTTGTCGAGTCTGTGAAGTCGCTGTGAGGAAGCAGACCGGCAGCGAGCGCTAACCTGATTATGAGAAGTGAGGCTCTGGGGTTAAAGGCTGTGTAAATGCTAGATCCTGCATACATTACAAAAAAAAGATCACGACGCTGGCACCTGCGCGCGTGCTTTGGCTCTCTGTTTTTAGCTCGACGCTTCGCTTAATGGCGCTGAATTCACATCATCGCATGTACACACAAGCGCTTAAACTCTGCAGTCACTCCGTATGTTTTGTCCACTAAAAACACACCGTCCCACTCTCTGACGCTGTAGACTCATGCTATCTTGTGCCCACGTTCACTAATGTATTCACCTCATTGCGCGTCCATGTTGCAGCACCCAGCCGTGACATCACGCAGCTCGTCTCGCTGGAGGAGTTTGGGGACACAGTACAGCGATCTTGGCCTCTGCCGCTCTGTGGATGCATGCCAATGCACATTGCCGTGTTTATCTGTGTATTTGCCTGCCTTTATTTTTTTGTTCTTGTGGAGGTAGTGGCCATTATTCCTCCGTGCAGAGCGGCTGCCGCGGTAGTTTTGGCTCCTTCTGTCGGCTCCTTTCCGTTTGGCAGATGTGTTTCTTGCTTGGCCGGGAACCGTGGGGATGGCTATCGGTCCAGCGTTGCAGCTTTCTCTCCTCCCCCCCCGCCCTATCTCTTGGCACACCAGGGTGCCAAAGGCCGTCACAGTGCAACATCAGCTCCACCTCCTAGATGGCGTCGGGGACGTTGCTCTGATTGCTGCAGAGCTGCAGGGTTTTTGGCAGCATGGGTCTCGTCCATCGCGGCCCACTGCCGACCCGACCACGGCCAAACAGATGCTCTGAAGATGGAGGAGCGTACACAGATGGGTCGTTGTCTGTCTCTCAGACCGAAATGGAGTATTTGTCTATTTGAGTTGGATATTGCCGAGAATTATGGTGCAGATTATGATACAACAGGGCATGTAAAAGTGGTTGTGGTTGTTAATTTATACAAGCCGACTGATGCAGGGTTCCTGCAGGCAGATAGCAACGTGGAAATTTGAGCATCTAAATCTGATGCCGGACATTTTACAGTTTACTCGACAACTTTGTTTGCTCGGATTCAAAAATGGCTTTGGTATTTCTGTACTTTGGTTTCTATATTTACATAACTTCCTAATATCGGCCTTGCTGATTCATCTGTTTGTGTCGCTTTGCAGCTCTCTCTCTCTGACACTTTGCAGGCCTGTTCAGTAATCTATCCGTGCAGAGAAGTCATTTTCTAAATGGAAACGGTGCCGGGTGTCAGAGATAAGTCAGTGTTTATAAAAAATATTGTATACGGTATTTATTATCCATTTATTTCCCTAAATCACTCCCCCCCGCCCGCCCATATCTGATGCCTCTTCAGGTTGTGCAGGCAGTGTCTCGGCATCAGCTCATTTTAGTTTCACCGGCAACAAACAAAGCTTCAAATATTCATATCTACGTAGAATTATTAATGCGTCTTGGGGTCGTTTGTATTTCGCTGGTTTCATGAAGACACGCTGTGGAAAATGCCAGGAAAAGCTCGCAGGAGCCACGGTGGACTCCTTTCTTATTGCTTCGAGTCTTCCCCGGTGTTGCCTTTGAAATTAAACAACTGCTTACTTTGTTTCTCTCCCACCGTCTCTGCGTTCTTGTGTCGAGTGCAACTGTGAGAACAGCGGAAAAAAAACACATTTGGAGCGGAGAAAATCACCCGTGGATACAGTTTGAAGTGTTGCTCGGAGAAAAGATAATTACGTGTGTTCACGTAAGTGTGTGTGTGTCTGTGTACATTGTGTACAATGAAACAACGATGATATTCTTCGGCTCACTTGCATCTTGCAGCTATCGGCACGTAAACGCATCCCCTGTAGTCGCGCCTCAAAGTGAACGGCGCCCTCAGAGGACTTGAGATGTGACGCGGTGGATAAACGCTGACTCCACGCCGAGGCCGGCACAAATCGACAAATGGGTTTTAGCTCGCTGCGTTATCATTGACCGGCCTGTTGTTGTCGCCGCGGCTCTTGTTAGTAAAGTGTAAGCCTATATAGGCGATCAATGTCAAGGACGGCGGTGAAATGCCGAGGACACAAAGCGCCTTTTTTGTAGTTTTCACGATCTCCCCTGAGCGTGTGCACAAAAACACACGGAGAGATGGAGGGATGGAGCGATAGAGGGATGTCATCTGAAGTTGATCCTTCCTGCATTAGTAGTCTGTCGTGGTTTGGTGTACAAGCACATTTTCCACAAACTGTTGCGCTGCATGCGGATGTGCTTCCGCAGGAGCGAGGTCTCACCTGGTGTCGGCAAACAAAAGACCGTTAAATGTTTCTTTGTTGCTCTCCAGTGTGTTGCTGTCTGCTCTCCTAAATGATAAGAGATCTGATGAATATATTATTATGAATGCTTGTTGGTTGGACTAAAAAAGCCGCCTGAAGACGAGGGCTGCAACGATTAATCAGTTATTTTTCGACAATGCCAAACATTTCAGCTTCCTTTGTGACCATTTGGTGCTTTTTCTTGCTTTCCATTATATTACAGAGAATATGTTTGGATTTTAGACTAATGGTCAGACCAAATCAGACATTTGAAGACATAATCTTAGAATATAGCGATGGACCCTTTTCACTATCTTTGAGAAAAAAATAATTGATTAATCAATAATCAAATGAACGGTTAGTTGCTGCTGCAGACGTCACCTTCTGCTCAAAGAAGTTGCAATCGAGATTTTTACAATTCTTTTAATGTTCAATAGACAAAAATAGTTTTATCGAGGAAATAATTGACAGATAGTTTTAAAATCAATCACAAAAATCTTGAGATATATAATCATTCAGTCCCACAACTGTCATTAAATGGGGAACAAATTACGATCCCAATTTCCAAGAGCCCATTGTGACCCAGAACCAAAAAGATCTTTAATCTATAATTATGTAAAATAGGAGAAAGCAGCCAATCTCCAAATTGACTAAACTGAAACCAGTGTTGCTTTGGCATTTTTTGCATGAAAAATGGCCGATATTATTTAACTTCCCGCTGATTGATTAGCTGTTTTCAGCTGTAGCACACGGACACATCTACTATCCGTAATTGTGGAGATTTTCATTTGAACATTTTTCTTGTGTACTTTTTTTTTTTTTTGCGTGCGAGTGTGTGGGTCGTCGTGTGTTCCCCTTCTTCTGCTGATAACGACAGCCGGCTGTGAATGATTCATAGCTGAATACTAATGAGACGCGCTGCAGATGTCTTGCAGAAGCCAAGCTGTGCCCTTTAGGTGTCACTCAGCCCTCGGGGATGTTGGTCACCTGCACGTCTCTCTCGACTCTCACGACTAACAGAAGCGTCGCGGGAAAATGCCAAAGCGGAACGCTTCAACTTCTCTGATTCCCCCATTTGTTCCAGACTTAATTGAACCTTTTCGAACTTTGCGCGCCGCCGCGCGGTCACTTGCGTCTATCGCGGACGTGATTGAACGCAATATGCGCAGCAGATTAGAAGAGATTAATCATTTCGGCTGCTGGCGCTCTTCAATAGATTAGTTGTTTGGGAAGAGAGTGCAACAAGATCTAACAGAAGAAGGTCACGGGCGGAGAGAACATCGGCGCTGTGCAGTGGAGGGAGGCTAGGGAGCTGTCTAATAACAATAGGGAGCAGCGTTGGCCTTCAAAAAGTGCCTCATCGCTCTCTTCCTCTCCTCGTCTCCTCCTTTTGCTCTCTCCCTCCCTCCCTCCCTTTTTCTTGTTTCGTCTTCACGGTCGAACATACCTGATTCCGGCCCGGGCGTAGCATGAGTCGGTATCGATTTCTGCCTCCCTCCGCTCTGTTGGTGGGTGTTTGGCGGAGGAGTTCAGGGACGCTCTGTCGTTGTGTGGCCTTTTGTAACTTTTTCCACGTCCTTGCATCGCAAAATGTGCCGCGTGCCGCGCTCCCGCCTGGCGCCACGCCCTCTGAACGCCCGGCCTTATGGGTGTCGGCACGTTGCACTTTGTGCAGCAGGGTGCAGGGGAAATCTCAGCAGAGGAAGAAATGCATCCCTCCGGCCGAATCCGGAGTGTAAATTCAGCGGCGCGCTAATGGAGTTTAAAATGGCTGTTGTCGAAACAGTTACTTGAATCGAGATGCGAGCCGAGCGCACTTATAATGTGCATTTTTACCGCCCTAAGCCGGGATAAGCAATCGGCAGCGTTCCCAGTGCCGCAAGATGGTGGAGTCTGTAGGGAGTTTGGGGGGAGCAGCACACGCAGGCACCGAGCCGCTGATGTATAAAGAACGGTATGTCGTGTCGGGAAATCAGTGAGGCAAAAGTGATGCTTTCTGTCACTTTGTGGTCAATACGTGTCAAGGAGAGGCAGCTTTTTGAGGCAGGGACTGATGGAAATATTGGTTGGTATATTGCTCTGGCCATTTATTAGTCTGTTGTCTCTAAGGCCTACATTTAGTAAAGTATTGTAAATATCCATCTTTTCTATTCTAAATGAAGCATACAAGGATTTTAAGGTCTGAGCAATTGTATTCGCCTCTTTGCTCAAAGTTTTCACACTTTGATTTGATTATTCTGCAATGATTAGATAATAAATCATTGAGTCAGTCAAAGAATATCATTTTGTTCATCAATTCATCATCACGATTCTGAACATTTGCTGGTTTCACCGTCTTAAGTAGGAGGTTTTCTGTTTCATTTCAATATAAATGAAGCATCAATGGGTTTAAGACTTCACAGCGGCCTATAAATGGTCCCTTTATGATCAGAATTATTAATCACGACATATCATATCTATGTTTATATTACCTGATAAGTAAAAAACAATTTCACAACAGAAAATATATATTTGAGGTAATGTAGTCTCATCTAAAGTAGCGCTACCATAAAATTTTTCTCCACTAGAGGACACAAGTTTTTCTTTAATGGTAAATGTTGCACTTAGCATATATCTCAGCTACAATTCTTTAAAATATGAATATCAGCAAAGGAAGAGCTTGTAACTGGGGTCTAAGAAATTGTGATTTGTGAATCTCAGAACTGCATTTTAAAGGCCGACAGATTTAAACAATATTGAAAATAATCAATATCTTCGGCCCTGGAGACAGGTGATTGATCTGCTGCTGGTTTCAAAGGGGACGTCTGCTCTCCGAGCATACGGTTAACTTTGCGCTGTGCATGAATTAACGTCTCGCCCCGGTTCAAACCCTGCAGACCACTCAAACGGGAGCCGCCGGCGCCAGCTTCTGCTGTAAATCAGCCGAAGAGCAACTAAGAGACGTTGGTCCGTGACTCCGCTGTGTCTCATTTTTGCATCGAGGGCGTAGTACTGTCTCTGCGAGTGTAAGGGTCGGCTTTTATTCCCTCCACACCCCCGTACGCTAACACATCCCCGGCTCTCGTGTGCCAAACCCTCCGCTTTGGGCTGCAGCCTCCCGGGTCTCTCTTTGCACCTGGGCCTCGTTCACACCGTCACGTCTGGTTTTTCACTGTCATTATCGTGATCATCATATTGCGCTTCCTTCTGACACATAATCACTTTAATTGGACTGGAGCTGGAGAAAAAATTGGGGGCAATTTTGTGATGGATAGGAGACGAGAGAGGCATTTTGTCTAATTGTGTTGAAAATCCTCTGTTTCCTCTCAAATATGTGAATAGGTTTTTGCAGTTATTTCTCCGTGTGTGTTTGCATATTATCTTTGAGATTAAGAGGAGTAACTGTCTGTCTTTCTGTAGATTTGACAGCAGTGTTTTCGCTGGAGCCATTTTGTGCATGTGTGTGTGTTGCCACACACAGCAAAGCCGGGGATAGTTCGGTGCTTCAACGCGCTCCTGGAAAAAAACATACTTCTCTACACGCCACAGCTCCTGTCTCACGACAGAAACACGCCGGTCAATTCATTTCACTCACGTCCGATTGATTTTTAATCGCTGTCGCATCTTCGGCAGATTTTTAAATTTGTTTGCTTCTCACCCTGGTTCGTTCTGACATCACGGCGACATCACTCTGCATTATCGATCTGCAGCAGCGCTTATTATTAGAGCAGACGCCGGCGCGCTGTTATTGTGCGCAGGCCATTTTGAGGAGGACTCTCATCCGTGTGGTTCTGTTGCGGATGACTACAAAGATATAATTAAATCCTCGCTCCTCGATATTTTTCTCTCTGCTTGTCAGTGTATGTGTGTATGTGTGTGTGTGTGTGTGTGTGTCGGGGAAAAATCTCTGAGAACATCCAGAGATAGACGGCTCACATCAAGCCGAGCAAAAACCAAGAGAGTGAGATTTAGTGTTGCTGAGAGAAAAAAAAAGGCCACTCGTTAAAGTTATAATAATAACAAGAAGTGACATAAATCTTCCAGATACATTTCTTGTGTGATTTGCGTGTCATCTGTGCCAAAGTGCCAAACACTGAGCAGATCCCAGCGCCCTCCGCATTGATTTCAAACTCTACTTTTTTCGGTGGCTTCTGCCACAAAAGCTAAAGTGATTCTTGATTTCTCTTCGAACGTTTGCTCTCACCACAGAGAGAGGTGGATATAGATTTTCTTTTTACTGTCTGGGGGTTCTGGCTGTTTTCAGACAATGTGTCTCATCCTCTTGGCAGTCTTGTCGGTCTCGTAGCCGTCGTCTGGTTCGTCCTGCGTTCTCTCAAAGGACTCGTCCTCACATGAGCAGACGTTTTTGTGTCCGGCTCTCTGTGACGGTCCCTAGGCCTTCAGATTAGCAGATTAGAAGAGCGGCGATTTTTAAAAAAAACAGTGCGCGTGTGTGCATGCTCGACTGTGTGTTTGTGTAAATGTGCCGACACTAATTCCATTGTCTCAGAAACCACCAGGTATAATGCAGCAGGTGTGTGTGTCTGTACGTTGGTACGGATCGCATTGTGCTTCGTTGCTCATTACATCACCTCCACACGATATGGCGTTCATATTTATGTGATCTCCCCGTGTACAAACGCTGTCGGCACGCCGCCGGAATATGAATCTGTGCAGGAAAAGAGACCGTTAACCTCAGCATCCTTCTGATGTCGCACGCGCACCGACTGTGGACAATGGCGGCGGGGCATCTTCGCGGGGCGGAGCGCCTCTGAGTGGAGCAATTCTGGTGGCACCTTGGGCCGCCAGCGCTGTCTCTGCAATCACGCTCCCATTGAGGGCAGCCTTTCATCTCGGGCCCTTTCACAGAAACCTTTCAGACGGAGAATGGGAAGGATGGAAAGAGGGAGATCAAGGGGGAGGGGGTGTGAGGGTGGAGGGGAGGGGGAGGGGGGGTGCAGAGGAAAGGAGAAGGGAAGTGCTCCTGCGGCCCCGAGCACCTCGTCTCCAATGCCGGCTGTGAATAAGCATGCCGGCTGATAGAGAGCGCGCAGATGTTGAGAGGATGTATAGTGGCGTGAGTCTGTGTGTGTGTGTGTGAGGAAGATCGGCTGTTAGTGGAGCTCTCCCATTGTGCGTGTTCACCGTTTCATCCGCTCCTCTCCAAACCCCAGTGTGTCTTATGAACATAGTCATCGAGGCGTGATGCCACCGTGGGAGAACGGCGGCGGCGCGCTACCAATACAGTAGAGTACAGTGCATTGCATCACTTTCTTGGCTCAGCCAGAGGTTTGGCTGTGCCGAGCTGCTGAGCTGCCGAGCGGATGGACAGAGGGTGTTTGCTGGCGGTGCAGGGGGAGGGGATGTTTGGTGAGGACTACCAGGTGTTCCTACCTGATGGGCGGGCGGTCGGCCAGGTGTTGGTGCTGGGACACGGCGAGCCAGCCGCAGGAGGTAAGCAGGGTGTCCATCCCACTTCAAATTCGACGTCAATCACTTTTTTTCTTTTTTTTTTCAAACGCTCCCTTTTCTAAATCTGTTACGCCGCTACAGAAACCTCGATCTGCGCCAATGTTTTGCTCAGCCTCCAGGTTTGAACTTTGGACCGCTCCCCAAAATGGAAATGTGTGGAGCTCATGAAAACGAGGTGCTCTTTCTTCTTCTTTTTTCTTTTTTTTGGGCCAAAAACTTTCATCTTTCTCTGCCTGCCATCACCAGAGTTGTTAGTTTTTGCTTTGTGTAGCATTTATCTAAAACAAACAACTGGCAAGCTTTGTTGCCGCTCATAAATCATTTAGACCTACTTTGTCTGCCAAGTGGAGCCTGAGAGAACATTTCACACAGCAATGTGAAACAGTTTTGGGATTCTCTTTGCTCTTGTATTCATATCCCGCTCTGTCTTTGTCATTACTGTGTGTGTGTGTGTGTGTGTGTGTGTGTGTGTGTTTAAATAGCTTTGGTCTTTTATACTCTGGCAGCTTTCTGTGTGTGCCATGGAGCCCATTTGATGTCCACTAGGCTTTGGGTAAAGGGTGGACGGAGGACATGCTGTGGAAATCCGAGCTGTCATTGATCATAGGAGAAGGAACGGGGGAAAGGGTAAAACTTTCTGTTTCCCCCCTCTCCCTTTTTTAAAGTCCCCGTCCGGCTCCCTCCCTATCACACGCCAGGACTTCATACAGGCAGGAAGGCTAATTATCCGGCTCGATCCCATTTTCAAAATGTTCAAAAGACTTCGAAGTGAGTCAGATATCTAGTGGAAAAAGGGGGAATCGATTGCGAGGCAGCTAACTATTGTCCGAGAAAAAGGCGGAACAAATGTCACTTCCTCTCTGCATCCAGTCTCTTTGGGATCAGCGGCGGCGTTGATGCCACACTTTTCTTTTTTCCCATACGATCGTAATATAGATGTGAATTAAGCTCACCCACAGTGCATTCCCAGGGCGAACATCTGCTCGGGGTTTAACCACTATATTCTGCATACACAGGGAAATGTGATGGTAATGACTTCCACCTCTGCGGCAAGACAATCAAATGCTGTTAATTAGTTCTGGCACTGTAGCACTCTCAATCAGGAGAAACTCTGCAGCTATCGGCTGGGATGGAAAAAAGTCTCTCTCTTTGTGTGTGTGTGTGTGTGTGTGTGGCAATCCTGATTTGTGCGATGGTGATTATGGCAATCATTAATCATGGTTATCAGCTTGAAGATTTAAACAGCAAGAACTTAGCCCCGCACTTTTGTCAGCTCACCTCAACGATCGCCGACGATTTAAATGAAATGATGTATTCGTGTCGCCGAGAAGGTTGGCGGGAGAGGATATACCTCGAGAGGGGGAACAAATCTTCTCACGTTAACCTGAGTAACCCACCTGCCACTTAGGTGACAGCACTTTTCATGGTGATTGAAACAACTCGGATTTCCATGACAAGGCGGCTTCGAGACGTCGGGTGTCTCTCTCTCTATACCTACCTGGATTCCTTTTCAAAAGAGATTTGAGAGGAATTAGGCAACGAATGCCTCGACTCCCTGTCAGTCATCTTCCGCCTGACAGGCTGAGAAATGTCCCTTTGTTCGAGGAAAACAAAGCGAAGCAGGGCAGAGCTAAATGAAAGAGTGATATTTTCCAGTGCGTGACAGCAGCGAGAGAGTGTGAGAGGGAGAGAGAGAGAGAGAGAGAGAGAGAGAGAGAGAGAGAGATATTGGGAGACAGTGGGAGGGACGGCAGGAGTGTGCATGATTGAGATAAGCGACAGATAGATGGAGAGGCATGCAGAAGTCCTCTCCCACACACTGGGATCCCAGAGAGACCTCCCACAGAAACGGTGAAGCACACTGCAGTTGCACCGTCACGCAAGGACGTGTGAAGGACAGAGCGAGTGAGAGAGAGAGAGAGAGAGGTGGGGAGAGAGAGAGTGAGAGTACCTCCGTGGAGGAGAGTATTCACACCGAGCGAGAGGGAGGGAGAGAGAGAGACGGACCCCTTTTTCCTGCATTGAATCATCGCGCTGTCGCTCTCGTTCTCCATCTCACCATCCCATTATTGTTCAGTTTAAAGGACAAATTGAAAAGTAATACCGTCCTCTTTTCTTTTATTTAAAGGAGTGAACAAAAGCACTTTACACCAGCAGCCTACTGTACACGGTGACTGGTGCCCCCGGGTTGGTAAAAGGCTCATGAATGCAATTTAGTATGCCGCACCACAAGGGATGGATAAAGCAATTAAAACTAGGAGCATGATATGAATATTATGTAAGGCAAAACCCCGTCCCTTGCCTTGAAAACAGGTTGAATCCTTCACTGATTTGGGACCTTTCATCCAGACGGAGAGCCTTCAGTTCTTTGGGGCGACTCTGTCTCTGTAATGTTTAGAGTTCAGCTAAAAATCAGTAGGTTTGATTATCGTAGATTTGAGCTTGATTTTTTAAGCCGAAATCTCACAATAATTGCTGTCCTGCATGATTTGTCTCCGCGGCTGCATTTTTGTCATCACATGTTTGACCGCCACCTGCGTTTTTGCGTCGAAATGACTGCATAACTTTGTCCATCGTGGCCGTTTCATCCCCCGCGAGAGCAACCAGGTAGATGTAGAAGGTTACGTCAGCGATCCCTCTCGTCCTCTTCGCCATGACCAACGTGATAATCCCTCTTAAGTGGCTGTGCGGATGCTGAATCGGGGTCACGGCTAAACACAAGCTCAGCCTCTTTCCTTCCCCGCTTTTTTTTTTAAAGTCAACGCCGGCAGCGTGGGCTTGCAGGGGGACGGCGAGGTCGGACGGTCAAATCTTATTGGTCCCAGGTTGGAAATATCTGGCGACGAGCATCGGATGTACTGCCAGGACATTTTGGTGCAGACACAGGACAAATTGCAGTGGCTGTGGTCAGCCAGCTGTTAACATCCTGGAGCCAAATCAAATGTAGCTTCTCAGCTAAATGTTGGATCCAGGATTAAGAAAGATGTGTGTTATTTTTTCCCATTTGGCAGTTTTTTTTTCACCTCTCGAGTCTTTTTTCCATATCCCATCCGTGCCTCCACCCATCCTCCTTCCTTCCCCGCCGTTTCTTCTCAGCGCCGCGCTCTTCCTCTCCCCTCCCTTAGTGGCTGTATCCATGCAGCAAGGTGTAGGCAGGGCCACACGGGAGTCTCTCTGATTGGCACAGAGGTTGGCACTCTTGATCCAGGATCACATTTGACTGCGGACGACAGTGTTCGGTGGTTTCTCGCCTGACACACACACACACACACACCAGTTAACTACGTCTCAGTGGCCTTTGTTCCGCCGAGCCGGCCATGAATAAGTCAGCACCCCTACCGCGAGTTACCGGCTTAATGAGCTTGGTTGCCGCTGTTTCTTTCTTCAGTCTTTTTCCCTCCGCAGGTAGCGTACATGCCGAAGAGACACGACCGGCTAGACCGTGCCCTTGGCTTTCGCTCTCTCTCCCACTCGCTGCGCCTCGTCTGGGAAGGCGAGCTGTCATGATTGTGGAGGATGGGGCCCATGGGTGAAGGGGGCTGAGATATCCCCCCCCCATCGCCACCGCTCACCGTCCTCCTCCTCACCCAGTGAATCTGGGTCAGACCTCGCGTGACGGACAGCCTGCCATTATCACCACTCGGACACAAAAAAAAAAGGGAAAGGAGAGTGCTGGGAGGGAGGGGGAAGGGGAGAGGGAGAGAGAGGAGGGTTTGATTGAGAGGAAGAGGACAAGAGTGCTTCTCCCTTTAGCAGGACGACAGGATTGGACGTTTCTCCCATGGGTGTCTCCTCGTCCGTCCTCCCTGTGACACATTCACACTCGCGCATCCCTGAAAGCAGACGTGCACACACACACACACACACACACACACACACACACACACACACACACACACACACACACTTACTAATAAGATCACAACACTGAGCCAGGAGAGCCGGCAAAGAGTTGTCTCTTCCTTGGACTTTTGGAACCGGGTCTTCTCGGTGTTTACTCGCTGTCTCATTTGTCTCGTTCACGCTTTAATAACCTGGACTTGCAGTCCTTCTGCGGTTCACTACGGGGTGCCGTCATCATCGCGATGTCGAGATGACAAGGGCGCACGCCCCCACTCTATTTCAAGACCGTCGACCCGCGACGGCGGCCGCGCTCAGACTCATCCTCGCCTCCCTGTTTCCCTCAATTCTCTCCCTCACTATTCACATCTTCATCCTTTTTTTGTTGTTGGAATTTCACAAATCTGTCGCTTTCCCATTTACAAACCTTCCTTTTGAATCCGTCTCCGTCTCTTTTCAAACGCGCTAAGTGGCTCGCCCCCTCCCCTGCGTCTCTTCCCCTCGCTCGGTCGTTATTAACACCCAGCACACTCTGCATGCTCCCTAATTTCTTCTGCCAGCGACACTGATGTGCAGTCGAGTAGAAGAGACAAACAAAAGCAAATGTCGAGCCGTTTCTTGTGACCTGGAGAATCGGGAGATGATTATACCCGCGTCGGCGTTCCAGGTGAAAACACACACACACTCTCACGTAGACACACGCACAGAGGACGCCCTAATCACATGCATGAATCTCTTAGGTGTCAGCTCCATGGCAATAACTCATCTGCAGCAACCGGGGGGATCAGATCTCCTGTTTGCTGAAACCCGATCGGCCTGTTTACCTGTCTGAAGTGAATATCAGGGTCCCGTGGAGACCAATGTGGTTCATGGAGACGGATGAGGAATCCTGGCACCAGAGAGGAGGATTAACCAGGATAGATGGCATCATTTGATTGGAGTCCATTAGGTGTGACTCACTGAAGGGTCTAGAATGGCTAAAGGACGATGAACCTTGACAGCTGCCAGGAGATTTTCTCGAGCTCTCATTGTCCGCTTGAAACAGACAACACATTACACTAGAATCCGCTCTAAATGGGGACTCATGTCGAGGCGCAAAGGTTTTTTTTTCAAACTGAATGAACGAATCGACTGTGTTGTTTCAGTTTGGATCAGTGACACAGGATTCATTCGACGAGTCAAACACAATTTGCATCGCGCCTCTCTTAAACTACGCAGGTTCACGATGGGCGGTTTAGGCTTAAGGCAAATCATTAGCTCTATTCCAGGGCTAGGCTCAGGCTGAAAGCAGGGTTTTTAGGTAAAGGCTGCGAGTTTCTCTTGGATCTGCGAGGCTTAAAGTAATAAATCCACACGTCTCCCTCGACAGAGGCCAGGATTACTTGTTCTGTACCCACCTGTTAAGAGCGGGGGGGAGGAGGGGGCACTTTGCGTTGCTGTTTAGGAATAACAGGATGAGAGGCTTCAGTTGTGTATCTGTCTACTTCCATGACACTTACAGATGAAAAGCATGATCGAGGTGCATTAACCTTTTTGTGCCTGAGACAGGGTAAGCAGATCTAAAAGAGCAAAGATTGTTTCTTAAGCAAAACAATGCATGAGATCTTCTTAAAAAAGATTTCTTGACATGTTGCCCTCACTTGTTGCTCGATGGAAATGCATAAAAAAGCAATGCTACATGGGGAACCTTTAGTCGTTCTTCATGGCGGGCAGCTGGAACACGTATGCAACTTGACGGCGGTAGTTATCATAGTATTTGGCATTCAACCCGGCCAGTCCCATTGGCAGATCCATGGCGGAGCAGCTGGTTGAACCTCTGATGTCTCCTATGCAGAGCAGACCTTTCTGTGTCTCTGTGTCGACTCCAGAGAGCACCGTAACAACTGCAGTGACAAAAGCAAACTTGTCTTGTTTTGGCAGTGGGAGATCGTTGTGCTTCTAATTTAGCTCATTTTGTTCACGGACAACAAAAAAAAACCTGCAGCGTTAGAAATCTGAAAAAAACTTTTCTTTTGTCTGTTCTTAATTGCAAGCTGCACTCTGCTGCAGTGAGGACGATCCAGATTTATCTCCCAGATGGCTGTACTTGCAGCTCGCCATCGGCTCCACAGACAGACTCCGCCCACACTCACACACTTTCTGCGGCATAAGACCTGACCTGCGAGTCCACACGCACACACACAAACACACTCACGATACCGGCCAGAGTTGCTGTTTTGCAGCCTGTGGCTGCCTCTTGAGTAGCTGAAAACTAAATTATCACTCCCTCAATAATCCCTAGTAATACATGTTTCTATCCTCAGCCCTTTTCTGATTATTTGTCCTCCAAATGACATAACATAGTAAGTAGTTTGTCCTTGTTCCCTGAATGACTGAAAGGAAGGCACAAACATGATGTAGTTAAGGTTTACTGAGGGTTGTGGTTAAAAGGACTACTTTATTGAGGCTTCATCCTCATGTTTGAATGCAAACATACTGAAACTGAAAGGGAGAACAACCTCCTGCCTCGATGTGTATGATGAAAATATGCAGAATATGACATGGATGAAGCTTGTGCTCCTTTGCGATTGAGTGATAAAAGCCCTGTTTCTGCATTAGGTTTAGTTTCCTGATGAGGTATTTCCCTGCAGAGCTAAATGTTGTTTTGAGCTGCTCACGACGCCCAAATCCCACATAATTGAACACTAACTACCTTGTTGTTCAAGCCTGTTTTGTCTTAATAGCCAACACTCATTCTTTTGTGACTCATATTTTGCAGGTGCACTGTTGTGGGTGTTTTGACGCTTGACACGGAGTCATGAATGAAGAGCCCAAATTAAATTCCATCAAGGAGCCCCGGTAGACCCGGCGCTGGCCTGTTGAGCACAGAGAGCAGAACATAAACCCCTCCATAAAACACACATTCATGCCCTCAGAGGCCGAGCAGGATGAGAAAAGTTTCTCGTATCGAGTACACAAGTGGTGATTCGGTTGTCTGCGCCTCCGTTTCACCAGCATCAGACTACTTTCCCACCGTGTTATCTCGTCCTCTCCCTCCACTTGCCCCCCTGTGATAACCTCGATCCCCTCACGTATACGGCATTCTACATTTTTACAGATACGACAGCTCATTACTGCTGATATTTCAACTTGCTGTTTGATACCAAAGTCTCTAACTGCAGCCAATTAAATAGCCAATTAGTGGCTTCGTCAGTGATCCAGTCTCTTTTCTCTGCACACTGTATATCCAAGTCAACATCTGCGCGGACAAAAGACTGAAAGGGAAGCGTTACTTTTACAGTGTGTAAAAAACCGGCGCCTTTATTGTCAGCAGAACCGCACTTTCTTTCTGACAAGGACATCTGGATTTACACTGATAAGGTTGAGGAGAACCGTTAAAGAGCTGCTTGCTGGAGCCACAAAGCCTCTTAAATACAATAATGCAGCACATTGATATCCGGGTGTAGGGTAAAGCAATGATGAATGTGTTTAATAATTATATCAGAGCAGGAGAGGTGCATTGAGGGCAACGCAGAAGGACATATTTCAACGTGAAGACACACACACACACATTCGCGCTCAAAATCCTTAGTGTGGATTTGAGCTGTGCTATATCTCTCCCCCCTCACACCCACAAAAAAGTAGTTAAGATTCCTGTCGTCAAAGCAGCGGTTTGATGTAGTGGTCCTCTCTCGAATGTGATGGCTGCCAGAGTGCAGGGCAGAATGTTAAGATCCAGACAACCGCAAATTAACAGCTGAAAAGTGGGAGTGACAGAGTGAAGCCGCGGCCGCCATGGAGCCCACAGTGCAGTGCCGCGTAGCCAATAGCCGATCGATATGTCACACAGTCCTGTCCGGCTTCCCGATGAAAGAGCCGGCCTACTCCTTTTGGATCTCCTTCAGACCTCACTGAGTCTTTGTTATCCAGCGCTGAATACTAATTCATCCGCTGTGCCAGGGGCGCCGTGTGCGCGCCATCCAACAGTCTTTAAACAGCTGCTTAGGACGTCGCAGAACACTGCGCTCCTTGTGGGCCCCCCCTCTCTCACTCTTCTTTCTCTTCTTTCTCTCTCCGAACCTCGTTGATGCTAATTTGGATGTGAGGTTTTTCTTTAGTCCTTTTTTTATGTAACAAAATCTACATAATTAATGTTTGAATGCTTATTTGTGGTTTTTGTGCAGGATTTGTGACAAATACTCTCTCAGTAAACGGCAAAGAAAAAGCTCTCTCGCTCATCCACGCTGTGAGAATTGTATAAAACAAACAATGCCGGCTCGATCTGGGCGAGCTTTTAGTGTTTGTTTTTTGAAAGGATGAAGACTGGCTTCCTCCTCGTCACAGAACCGGGCGGACATCAGGGACGGAGGATTGATGGATAGACCTTGAGAGGGCAGCTTCACCGAACTGCTGACGTAGCACCGCGACATGATTAATGTAAAGCCTTGTCTATATTTGGGAGTCTATGTAACAATAGTGGGCTTTTGTATGGGTGTGTATAGGGTTTCTTTTTATTATACACAGCATAGTAATGGCTCATTATGATTCAAAGAGTAACACCGAGCAATGTATTAGTGTTTGTTAAGGAGTTTAAAAAGGCTGTCTATAGAAGTCACACAGAGCCCTGTGAACATTGTATTTTAAAAACATCATTTGCAGTGCAAACACTCTTTCGTTTAACAGTTTGTTTTTCACTTACTTAAAGGGACTCTGGTGCATAATCAGCAGCTCATTTGTATTCCCCTCCAACCCCACCTTTTCATTCTCTATTAGTGGAATATTTTCTGAATAGTCAATGCTGCAAAAGGACTTGCTGTATTGTAAGACGCTGGTGCTTGGGAGGCCTCCTGCTGTAGAAAAACTTTGAATAAGTATCGGTTGTGTAGAGACATAAAAAAGGAAGTAAAAATAGTGCTTATCTAAAAAAGGTCTTGGCGGGTTTGGGTGAATGTTGGATACAGATTTAGTTTTGTGTGTTGTTGCGGGATTAGTCTCTCTGCTGCAGAACATCATGACAAGTCTTTAGAGTCTTCCTTGAAGACTTGCTCAGACAAAAAAAGCTGAAACTGAAGCATACGAGGGGGGTGAATCTGAGGCGGCCGTCCTTCCACGTCCTGATCGATTCCCTCAACGATGCAAACCAGGATCAACTAATGTGCTCGGTGTTGTTCACACGCTGCGTTGTATCCAAATCCTCCAACAGCTGCTGTTCGCCTGCCTCTCGGAGAGCGGTGCACTAGGAAGCGCTAATAAACAAAAACCTTATTACTCTTGGCTCCGTACTAGAGGGAGCAATGGCAAGCGCCGCGCGAGATGTCTTCCCTCGTTTGCTTTCGGTTCGTTCCTGCTGCAGAAGCCCTTTTAGTTAAGTGAGAGGAAAAGCTGTCAGGAATTTCCCACAGTGAGATCAGAATAAACAGACAGCGCTGTGATTCACTAACGTTCCTACATTGTTCCATTTTTAAAAGGCTAACATCCCAACAAGGCTCCGCTGTCTGTTTTGGATTCCTGGAGGACTGATCACATTTAATGTTAATGCTGCTCTGCGGCGCGCCGACTCGTCACCGATGGAGAAACTCACCCACACGGCGTCAAACACCGACTGACGCACATTCAACACCCAAGCATGGAGAAAAAGAATTTTGAAAAAAAAAAACAGAAATACAAAAGCGTTTCAGAAGCCGGTTCTCATCACAGTCTCTCAGCGCGGCTGACTCATTGACGCCCGGGCTGACTCGGGACGTTTGTCACAAGGTGCTGCGGCTGCTGATCACATAATACTGAGTTATAGCACCCCCAATATCGCTGGAGTACTGCAGTGTGGGCCACAGTACAGTCAACAACACCGCCGAGAGGTACCGAGGGGAAGGGAGGGATTTAAAACCTGGTATCGGGAGCGAGGAGGGATAAAAATAAGATTAATGTAAAATATAGACGAGGTACAAAGTCATTGGGGGGTGTGGGAACAGAAGAGGTGAGCGCGAGTCCCAGGCTTGTAGTGTGTAAAAGGGGCCGAACCCAAGGCGACGATAATGGTGTGTGGATAGCCGGGTGTATGTCTGGCAAATCCCAGCGAAGGTTGTTCAGGGTCGCCGGTGTTCATTCTCGCAGTCCGCCTCCAGCTGAGGATCAAAAGAGGCCGAAACTCGGGGAAACACATTTTTGAATTTCTCCTGATTTTGTGCGCCGCCTCGACTCCGTGTCGGTTTTTTCTCCGGCGCTCGCATCGGCAGCTACCCGGGTGCAGACCTCAGGTCAAGCATTTCGACAACACAAAGGTGGAGTTGTTTCTTTAATGTTTTGGGATGTTTTGTGAATTCTTACACGGTAGAAGAAAGTCAGGAAAAAGAGCCTTTTGTCTTCAGTACGCACCGTTACGTCTCCTTGACTCACATCCTTTGTGATTGCGTCAGAGATATTACATAAGCGATACTCAAGTGTCCTTAAATGAGGCAATCTGGACCTCCCTGGCTGTTCATTACTGTTAGCGTCATGATTAGCATCGTAGCCGTTTACTCAGCAAATCCGTTCGTCCCCTCTCTTGACGCTCCCCTTTGCACTTCTGTCGAGGCGCTCCTCCATTTTGTCAGCGACCGCACGTTCAAAAATCCGGTTTCTTATCGGCTCAACGTAGCTCGGCACCGCCGGGAGAGAGAGAGAGATGTCCCGTGTGGTCAAGCCGAGGGGGTATAATGAGACAGGCGCTTCTTCCTCAGCCAACTTTCTCACACAGAGATACTGACTTTATCTCTCTTCCGCCAACTCTTGTGTCTCTGCGTGGGACCGACTGCTTACGCGATGTGTCAAAATGAGATCTGGCCTGAAAGGTCACTTGTTTTTTGCTGTGTGGACATTACAGTCTCTCTCTCTCGCTCTCGCCCTCTCTGTCTTATCTCAAGATGGTCCAGTTGAAGTCAGTAGCGCTGAGGTTTCTGAAGCGGAATGAAGCGTTAATTAGCTGCAGTGTGGGAGAAACTTTCGGCATCAGGCTGACGGACTCCTACTTAGCCCGTAGCCAGACAGGATTCACCCTCACCCGCATTTCAGCTCCTCTGTGCTTCGCCCCTGATGTTTGGATTTCAGGCCCTGTTAGACAGGCAGTTGGCTCTGAATCCGGGAGTAGTTTTGTCTTTAAATTGGGCATTCAAACAAACTTTTGAACAGACCAGCAAACTAAACCCAAGTCTACTGGAACGCAGGGTTTCAAGTTTGAACTGTGCTGCAGTTTGTGCACAGTCAGGAGACGAGTTGTATAACAAAAGGGAGGAAATAAAGCGCACATTCATTTGGCGTTCTTGTATTTGGGTTTGTTTAATATCACCATCTATAGCGTGAAACAACATAAACTTGTCGACAGAAGATTCCCCAGTGTTCATGCGGTGGTGGCTTTCCACTAATTGTCCCTTAGATCACTGTTGAATGTTGCATGAATCTGCTTTATGGCAATATTGGACTTTTTGGGATGTTGCATTAATGATGAAGCGCCCTTGTTTTTCACTGCATAGTCAGTATTGATACCATGAATAAGTATCTGAATCAAAAACAACCGTCTCAGTTATAAACAACACACATGATGGAGGATTGTAGTCACTTCGCTTCTTACTTGCATTGTCAGAGAGACGAGAGAAAGCGAAAGAGAGAGAGAGTAGTATCTGTTGTGAGAGCAGAGAATAACAAGCAAACCCGTTGAAGGTAGTCGAAGATGGGCGCTTTTGTTTTTGACAGTAATGCTCACTGGTTCATGGACCTGCGACCTGAACTGGACCCGTGTACATAAAAAAAAACATTCCCTGTTCAAGTATGTGATGAGGAAAGTAATGGAAAACATGTTATCGATCGAATCCACAGTAAACAAGCGCAAAGCAGTCCAGTGGGATTAGGAGGACGGGTGACATTAGACTCAATTAAACTCCTTGTAATAGTCACCACTTACTGTACCGCCACAATCCTGCACATTCTGTAAACACCCTCCAGCTTTCCTCCACCATTTACTGTATGATGGGAGGTACTGTGTAGCGTGAGAGGGGCTCGTCTCCGCATCCGCCATCCTCTGACAATACAAATGGGACGGCGCCTTACAGCCCAAAAAACACTCTGAGGCAGAGAGGAAATGTAAGAGGAAAAGGCGTCAAGAGGCAAGATGGTGGGGAGGAAAAACAATTGGAGAGAGATAGATAGGAACGGAGAGATGCGGGGCCTGTGATAAGCGATGCCGAGACGTGGCGGGCATGAAGGGAAGGCGGGTGGGACAGGAGGAGGGAGAAAGCGAGGTGGAGGGACATCGGAAAAAGGGGGCGGAGAGCCGAATAAACATCGGGATGATTGAATGGGATCGAGAGAGGCGGAGACAGAACCTGTTTTCCAGATGCCTCGCTCTGAAGATAAAGGGGAAGAAGGAGGCATCGGCCCTCTCCAGGGAAATGCTCAGAGGAAGCAGAGGAGGAAGTGGGGAATAGGAAGAGGGGGCAAACAGGGGGCAAGTAGAGTTATCCGGTAATGCAAGCAGCAAGGAGCAGGACAGGGTGTTTAACAGCTGCGAAGAGACGGACAATATATTGTACCCTTTGTTCCATAACCAATTATGGCCTGTAATGGCCAAATCATTTATTTGCTGATAGGGCATAATTGCACGTCAGAGAGTTTGACTAGTGGTAACTGAGCTAATAAATCTCACATGATTTAATGCAACACACACACAAACAGCAACTCGCACTCGCGGCGGATCATTCGGTGCACACACACACAAAAAAGACGCAAGTGTTATCCTATCTGTTCACTGAATCGTAATCCCCCCTCTCCTGGAACATTAAGTAAACCTGCAGAGATGCTAATGCAATTAGCGCACGCTTGCTCTGTACACAAATCAGAATAATTAAAAGGTCAAAGAGGACGTACTAAGCCATTAATATCTCATCCGTATGTATTTGCAGGTGCTAAATTGCTTGGTGGGTAGAGGGTTGTTTTTCAAAGGTGGAGGATACGCTGTTTTGTTTGCTCATTGTTTACTTGTCCTTGCGAGGCATTAGCTCCCTGCGTTAGCTCAACAACAGGCTCTCTGTGTGTCGCTTATGCTCACACGTAGCTTGCATTCCCACCAACACACGTACATGTGCATGGAGTTAATAGTTAAAAGGGTTGTGCGTGTGTGTGTGTGTGTGTGTGTGTGTGTGTTTGTGTGTGTGTTCACACTCTGTCGGGTAGTAAATCGTCATGTTCAGCAGTTGTCGAGCCCTATGTGGCCATTGTTAGCCTGGCACAGCTCAGCGGGTGCAGCTCTGCATCGGGTGAGATGTCTGCGGGTGACATCCTCTGCTCTTCAGGCGGCTGTACAGTGACAGTGTCGTGTGGGTCTTTGTCTCACACGCACGCACACTCACTCAGCTAATGATAGATCTTGTTTTTAACGACGGTGTGAAAAAAAAAAAAGAAGAAGCATTGTTCAAAGGAGTGACGGTGAGTTGTTAGAAGTTGAGCGTGATCCTCTTTGTATCCACATGGAAGACGTTTTGATCGACACGAGTGGCTCCATGAAGTAATGAGGCGCTCCCTGTTCTGTTTGTATCACGCATGTGCAGTCAGGCAACGCGGGGGTGCTAACAACAGACTGCTTATAAGACGTGGACGTCCCTCGTTGGTTTGTAGACTGATGCTTCGAAGCCTTTAGCTCGGCGTTTTGGCCGTCGCCATCTTTGATTTGTGACCATATTTGGACTGAGGAGGAGAGGCTCTGGGTGTAGTGGCAACCTGTCAATCACAAGGTAGCATCATTTACTGTATGGTTTATTTGACTCCATGTGGAGCATAATTTATTAAATGAACATCACGCTGTATTGAAGAAGACTTGAAACTAGAGATTGAGACATAAACTCATGTTTACAATGTTTACTGAGGGAATAAATTAGGTGAGAAGTACAGAACCGGAGGTTGTCGGCTGGTGTCTACATGTAAAATAATGAGTCAACATAGTTCATTAAGAGGACTGCAAGCTACTAAAAATACTGTTGACCGATGTATGACCAAGAAAATGCATTCAACTTGTTTATCAGGCCTCAAGGACTTTCTCCGTAATGTTGCTATGAAATCCTTTCATTGGATTGCTTCTTTGATCGTTGTGTTTTTGTTTTTTTTTCTTTAATAAAAATGAGCTAATTAGTTAAATTAAATATTAAATAATATATTTTACAGATGTGACGAGTTTGTCTTACTAAAGTTGGATCGGTTTGTTTATTGCCCTGAACATTCATATTTTATGAGACGTTGCATACATATGCCAACATAAAATATTTATTATATGAAAAACACAGTCAGATTCCATGTATATTTTCCCATTCACGCTTTTCATAATCTTCCAATATTGATGACTTGAGCGTTAAGTGAAGCTCTAAACCCAAACTCACTCGTTCCTCGCTACGCTTTCTGGAGGGTCTTCGCCTCGAGGGGCTGCCTGGACCCCGCGTGTTATGAAAGGCCTCTCAGGTGCAGCTGCGGACTGACTCCAACACGCGCTAATTAAACATCATCGATAACGCAGAAGAGCAGAAAGCGAAGCCCTCGCCTTCCCCACACCTTCCGATTTTCACCGAGGTTGTTGCTCAGTGTTTCTGTTTAATTTGCTGAATGTTGATGTGGACCTGAGCCCGGGTCCACTGGTGTTAATTACCAGCACAGCTCCTCTCGCCCTCCTCAGCCCCTGATTGGCTATCTTCATCTGAGCGGAGAAGCACCCCAAGGAAAGTGTGTGTGTGTGTGTGTGTGTGTGTGTACACACCGCTTCTTCTGAGCTCTTTTTATTTTAGCGGCTCGAAATGCAGCGATTGACAATCTTTACTATTCCCGTGGGCTCTATAGAGTTCCTGTATAGATTTCAGAGATGGAAATTAAATCTAAAGACTCTTTCTCAGGTCATGTTGAGAAGAGAAAAGGGGAGGAGGCGAGGATTATGAGCTGAGGACGGGGGGAGTGGAGTGGATGCAGGCAGGGAGCGGAGGTGCTGGTAAAGCGCCAGTAACCTGCGGCGCTGGCCGGCTGACAGGAGAGTCGCACGCATACACACTCCTGCTTGACCCCGCGGCCTCCAGCACGCGACCAGCGCACACGGGTCAGCAGTCACGGCCCGGGCAGAAGGCAGGTGTTTTCGAAAGGCCGCTGCGAGCCTGCGTTTCCTCTTCCCGCCTCCCCGCTAGCTTGGCGCGACCGTTCGGTCGGACGTAATGAGGGAAACGGAGAGGCCGGAGACACACAATCAGAACGAGAGGAAAGAGACGAGGTTCAGAACTGGCAGGCTCACTTTGCTCTCTCGCTCGTGCTTTCTCTCCCTCCCTCGCCAGCCCACACTCCTCCTCCTCCTCGTTCCCAATCCTTTTGTCCCTCCCTGCCATCCCCTCTCTCTTTGATTTGTACACAATCTACCGCCACAGCCGAGCGTCCCAGTGAGTTTGGCGACGACTGGGCATTGAATTGAGGACATGGGTGGATGGATGGAGTGACCTAGGCGATAAAAGAGAGCGAGGAGCGCGGATGGAGAATGCTGGGAAACCCTCAGGTGGGCGATTGGAGTGGTCCCCTCCTCCCTCGTCTCGTTTGTGTGACCCAGTCCTTTTCATGTTTGTCTTGTTTTTTTTTTACAGCATTTTTAAAAAATCTCTCCCTTCTCCCCGTCTCACTTTGTTTTAAACGCTATCCTTTTAGATGGTGCATTTACATGGATATTTGTTAATCTTGATAACGTGCAGCATTCTGGGACTCTGTGTGTGTGTGGTTTGTTGTCATTAGAGTCACGTAGCCCTGCTGTCTGCTTTCTGCTGCCTCCTGTATGTTCAAAGGCTGTGGTGCTCGTGGCTCCTCCAGGACTCAAGCTGCTGTTGCTGCTGCTGCTGCTGCTGCTGCTGCTGCTGCTGCCACCGCCTCATTGGTGACAAGTTTCTTCACAAACTCTTGTCACGGCTTTTCCCGGGCGCCCCTCCGGGACTTTTTAAGCCATTTGTAGCCAGTCACTTTTAGTTCACTTGATTTCTATTGTTGCCTCTCCCGCTGCCACGCCGCTTCATATTTGCATGTTTTGCGAGCGGGAGCGAAAAAAAAAATACTTTTGATGCTTTTTTGGATTCACTGTCGAGCTTCTCCTGCCACACGTCGTATACCGAACGCGTCAGTTTCCAAGGAGATGCCAATATGTCAAAAAATAGGAGGAAAAAAAATCCCTCACCAAGTGTTGCTGCCCCTGTTTTCCAACTATTTCCATTTCCCCGCCCCTCTGCTGTCGGCTCATATTTAGTGACAGGGATCTGAGGGAACTAGTTGGATGATGTAAGCAGCACAGCTGGGCCAGCGAGACTGGTTATTCCTCATAATTATACCACTCCAATTACCTTGGTGACAGCGCTGTTGTGTGTGGCGTTTGTGTGTGTCTGTGTGTGTGCGTGTGTGTGTTGTCGGGGTGACCACAACGCTTACAGAGCGACAAGGACACTGACAAGCGACCGGGATTTTCTCTCGCTAGATATCCCTGCATGAGAACCTCGAGGAAGGCGAGGAAGCACTGTGGTGAGATGCGAACACGCCCGCCTTCACACTCCGACACATCGATATGACAGTAATGGGTGTGTGTACGGGTGCTTTTTGTGTGCGCCTGTGTGTTTGAGGTCTCATTAGCCCACAGGGTTTGAGTCAATGGAGGCCAACACCTCTCCTCCCCTCTTGTGTCTCTCCCTTCACGGCACCGAATCGCAAATCAGGATGCACTGTGTGTGTGTGTGTGTGTGTATATATATATATATATATATATATATATATATATATATATATATATATATATATATATATATATATTTCCAGTGTGCTCGTATGAAGTTGGTCCAGTGATCCTTGAATTACTGCTTGGCCGTCTCTTGCTCTCTTGTATTGTTTCTTCCCAAGAAGAATCTTTTCTCCCCTCACGTTAATTAGTCAAGGGAACCTCCAGAGCTTAAACCCTTATTTATTCATCACGCCCTCCGTTCGATCACAGCACTGAATAGGGAGTTAATATGTGTGTGTGCGTGAGCTCGTGCGTGTGTGCATTTAAAATCAATGCCAGGGGGATGCTGGGTTCACACACACACACACACAAGCGCAAGAGGTGCACATAGCAAAGCAGCATCAGCAGAGATTAAAACAAGGCGAACTCTCCCCGCGTAAACGACTCTCTTCATCCACCCCTTCTCTTAACCCGCCTACACTCTGTGTTGTCTCCACAAAATGAGTTTAAAGGATTCGTGGCAGCCGGAGAATAAGCGGCGGGAGATCAAAAGTGAGCGGCTGACACTTGTCTTTGTGCTGCGATTTGTTTTGGAGGAGATGCTCGTATGCCTTGTGATGGATCATAGATGATCTGTAGGTGTGTGTGAGGAAGCTTTCTCACTTCACAACATTTTCCTTACTTACTTTCATCCAACAGTAAACATTGACTTCAGCACGGTAGTTCACAATCTTTTCGTTGTTGGTTAATTTGATGGCTTATACCCGACCAACACTCTTCAGAAAACCACAATTTCCTGATTGAGTTAGCTGGAATTTTCCTTCACAAATATTTTTAGGGGAAATGACCTTTTAGATAACTTCTCAACACATGCTGTCAAATCCCAAAAGCTAGAATGTTGTCCACTAAACATTGTCGTTTGTGTTGGTAACGAGTACGTGTTCACATTAAGAGACTTTGCATCTTCGCTCGGCCTCGTTTTTTTTTTTTTTTCTCTCCACGGCCGAACTCCAATCTCCGGGTACTCGCTCTCTGTCACTTCCACGGAGGAAGATGAAGCGAGACGCGAGGGTGAAATTGGTCGTGAAGCGAGAGGGGAGACGATGAGGAGCTGTGGCAGTATTTCTGAGAGCTCCATCTTACCCTTGAAGTGATGTTTTCCCTTTGATATATTTTCTACTCGCATTGGAACGACATGAATACTTGACCTCCGGTGTTCGCTCTGTGTGTGTTCCCCCCATAAGCGCTCAAGTTATAGTTCAAATCCATCAGAAATGGCTATTTTTGTAAAACTGCCAACACACACACACTGTTCTTATGTATTCGGCGAAAAGAAACTCTTCATATCGCTATTTCACCCTCCTGACGTCGTGTCCATGAACCCACGCGAGGATTTGTTTTCTATAAGCTGCTGAACATTACGCCACATAAAAAAAGATGAACGTCGTCATCTCAATGTCGAGTGTATAAAAAACGCCTCAAAGCAAAACAAACCTTTTCTCAAACTGGAACACTATTAGAATTTAGATTATTTGTGGAGCGCGAACGTTTTCCTCTGAAAATAATCCTTAATAATTAAAACTATCATCCAAAGAATTACAGCAAAAACACACAAATCCCCGGATATTTTCAAACCAACAAAATACTGTACTCTGAGAACTAAAAAATACAATACTTTGGCATGTGTTTTCATGTCTTTTGTCCTGTGTGCCTCTACTTGTAGTCTCAGTTATCTTATTTGTGATGTGAGGGAATACATAAAAACATTAAATGCAGTAAAATGTGTGCCATGACTCGCTGTCAGTCAGCAGAATATTTCTTCCCCACATTGGTCTCTGTAGCGCTGATGATGCAGACTGACTAATAACCGACACTATCGCTCACTTGGAGTCGTGTTTCTGGTCCAATACTCTCTTTTAGTTCCAGTTTTGGTCTCCACCGGCTCCCGAGGTTCAATATTTGGCTCATTTTGCCGCTAAATGCTCCACTATGTCCGCCAGCTAGTCAACGGTATCTCTCTGCTGCGTGGCGCTTGTCATGTTCAGTGGCTTCTTAGAGCTTCCTTGCCGAACGCTGTTGCAGAAAACGACGCGCTGAGGGTGAACCAAAAACAGTGAAATTGCTGCCGGACAGCTAAACAATGAGCCGAAACTCCCCGCCCAAGATGCATTAACCCGAGGAGAGCTGCAGAATCGGGTGTTAATTACTCGCAGGTTTATTTTTCACATACGTTATGTGCTACATCGCTACGTATTCGACAAATATCGATTCTAGCTAAGTATCAAGGATCTTTATCCAATCTATCTGCAGTTAAATCGTGTTATAAATGTTTGAAAAAATTATAAATATGTATGTCTGTATGGATTATGTCACCGGGGGAAATCAGATGAGGTGGCAGTGAGGGCTGAGACAGAATCATTAAACCGGTCATTATTAATGATCCGGTCAGTTAAAAGCAGCTTCTGGCCGACGGCTTCAGGGCCTTGATTGAGCCGTGACTCTCAGCCTCCTTCATCAGTCCTCCGGGGCTCAGCGACAGCTTTATGTCTCGATGATCCACGGCGGGGGTGGCGGGGGCCACGCTGAGGTCAGCAGGAGGGCACACCTGGGCGACGGAGGATACCTACTGATGGCGAGGGACACTGGAAATAGTCCGTGCGTCGTGGCGGCACGACGGGCGACGCCGTAGAGCCGGAGGCGCCGTCCACAGATGGAGAAAAAATGGATTGTTTGTGCACATCTGCTGCAAACTGGCCGGAGGGGGGAGCAGCAGGTCAGAAAAACCCCGAAAATAACCCAGATGTCAGCTGGAGAGGAGAAAGGAGAGGGGAGGGGGGAACGCTTTGTTTTTCTAATTAAAGGCAGGGAGAGTGTTGCTTCTTTAAGGCATGCGAATAAGAGCAGAGCAAAAAAAGTGAAAGAGACAAAGAAAGTTGGAGAACATGCCGTGAGTGCCCGACAAGCTTTAAGGCAGGAACTGGAAATATCTCAAAAAGCGCTCGGCGAAGCATGAAGAGCTCCGCATTCAGAAGGAGGAGAGGGAGGGAGAAAAGGATTGCGGATGAAAAAAAAAAAAAAGACATAATGGAGGGGAGGTTTATCTTTTGAAAAGTTAAAAACAAGACGTGCTTTTTTCCCCCGAAGATTAACTCGAGGCCATTTTGGCGTGAGCGTCGGGTGCAGGACGGAGACAAGAGCGGCAGTAGATGGACTGATAAAGTATTGTGCTTGTTTTTTTTTTGGAGGGGGGATCCGTCTGTTTGTTGAGCCGTCCGTCTTCTGGGGAGTTCTCTGCTGAGATTAATGTCCCGCCGTCGAATCCTCGACTCCCTCCTGTCAAACACACGCTCCGAAGCCTATTTATAACCAGACGCTCGCTCAACAATCACTAATGAGTCTCTTTGGTGACAAACGGTGGTTGGAGGGACACCTCGCAAAAAAAACCCCTGGCTTCCTCCACTCTGCTGCCTCTTCTCCCATCATTCATCTGGCCCCGGCGCCCTCTTCTTCTTTAAGTTTCCTCTCTCCTCACTCCATCTCCTTCCTCCCAACAGCCCCCCTGACCCACTTCTCCCATGCCCTCCTTCAGCTTTCACCTGGTTTTCAACAATGCCGCTTAAACCACCAATTTGTCTCTTCTCTTCACTAACCTCTTTCTGCCAAACTCTGGATTCCCAATTTTTGTCTGTCATGTCATCCCCCCCTTCTATTCTTAGCGTCTTTTTTCCCGTGGATGCCTTTTGTCTCTCCGTCCCTCCCGCTCTGTCAATCTCCGTCTCTCTGTGTCTCTCTCAGCTAGTTGTGAGTCAGCGCTGGCGCTTACTGGATTAGCAATGGACGGCTCTGCCAAGCGCTCTGGGGGCTCTGGGGCAGAAGACTTAACAATTGTCAGATTTTTTAGTTTCAGCCAGCCAACAGGTGGCAAGAAGAGAAGGGGGAGGAACACTCACTAATGAAGACGTTTCTGGATGTCTGTGTTTATGTTAAACGGGGCTATATTCTCACTTGTTAAGATAGCTATAGGCCCCTCGAAGGAGTCCCGCTTCAGCTCCTAAGGCGTGGCAGCCAGTCTGTTTGTGGGAGAGGCAGCTTTCCCCCCGTGGATGTGATTGGCAGCATGAGGCCCGAAGATTCATCATGGATGCCATTTTAACTGGGTTAGATGTTACTTGGTGCCGTGGGTATCGGGGACTGAGAAATGTTCGTCTATCTGCATCGGAGTCCCCTGAGGCTATTGTTCCCATCAGACCGTGCAAGTATGGGAACTAAAAATAAACCGGCTGGACCGCTGAGGGAGAGATTCTCCATCGTAGCATTTAGCGTTTGAAAGTGAATCAAAAATTTTGATCAAACCTTCCCTTTTATGTTTCAATCAACTGATGGCAAAGGGAACGCTCCTGCTGGATGCTTGCTGGTTTCCTCACAACATCACTTAAGTGTAAAACAAAGGAGCGTAACCAAAAGCGTCCGCGTGGCATTTGAACTTTGTTCTTTCTTATTTTTTTGTTTCCTCGATCGATTTTGACTGCCGCAGTTTCGGCGCAGCGGCGGTGGCAACATTCGCTAATCCCTGTGCTGCTGTGGTAAGCCTGCTCGGGAGGGAGCTGAGGCGATCAAGGTTGCCCTGCAAGGTGACACAAACTTTTCTGAGTTTCGCCGAGCAAAACTGCAATTTACAAGCGAGAACCTCTGTTGACACGCTTATAGGTTCTCATTTCGCCCCCAACACATTCATTTCCACTCGGCTTGTCGAGGCCCGTCCTGCGGGGGCGGAGCGGAGCGCACGCCTGCTCGGTTGTTTGTACCACCGGGCCTGTCAGGGAGGGGTGTTGTCTTCGCCGTGTCTGTTTGTTGCAGCGGGCGCCGCGTTGTGTTGGCAGTGACAGCTTGTTAACGTCTAACTCGTCATCTCCTCCGAGCCAACTGGCTGCTCCTCCCCCGCTCACCTCCACTCCTGCACGCATCCATCTGCACGGCTGTCCCGCCCTCTTCATCCACCCCCACCGCTGCATGCCGAACCCAAATGAGGCGCTAGAAACACATGCGGCGTCGATGTGGAGACGAGAGACAGATAGAGAGAGAGAGGCATGAAAAGGGAGGAGGGGAACGCAGGCTTGAGCTGATACCTTTTGATGCATGTGCAAAGAAATCAATGGAAAACCGAAGCGAATGGAAAACCCTGCATCCAAACACAGTCACACACGCGCATGCTACATTACCGCGCGGCCATTAATGTCTGGATATCAAGGGTTTATAGCCGCCAACTATACACGAGAGGCCGAGGAATGATGGATGAGCGGGGTGTACTCGAGTCAAGATTATAGGATAATGCAGCACATGAAGCATCTCTAACGGACAAGGACACGACATAAAGCATGCAGGAAAAGGCTGCAGGGCCGCGATCCAAGCATACTGTCAGTAAAACCGAGTAAAAGCAATACCGGATACAGACAATTCAATTATTTATCATGGGAATGTGTTTCAGATGCCCTCTCGGCAAACCACGTGCAGCAACAAAACACTTCAAGCCTAAAATACTTGACTTAAAATCCAAAAAAAAGAAAAAAAATCCAATGTCCTCATGGATTACACAACTTTGTGTTATCACAGTACAGTGAGATATTTCCCAGACATTAAAGTGGATCTACTAAGCTCTTTTTTCCACTTTCTTTCTTTTCCCGGGCTCCACTGTTAAACGTTTTAGAGCTTTAATGTTTATGAAACACATTATTTCTCATAATATTCACTGCAGAGGCTTTTTTGAGAGTGCCTCTCTCATTAAAACTTGAAAAACTCAAATAATAATGTAATAATCCATACTCAACACCACTCGATATCTCCACTAATGTCCATATATAATGTGCACTCCTGCCATAAACATCAGTGAAATGTACTTGATTGAATATTTCCCAATAATATAATGACACTTCAGTGGCTGGCGTTCTAACCCTTCAAAGTAAAAGTCTTTCAGGTGTATTTTTCTTGTCCTCATGATGGGACGTGTGACGCAGAAGCTGAAAGGGTTTTTCCCCTCGCTCTCCTGCGGGTCACTTTGTGGTATCCTCTAGGGACGGGTGAAACAAGCAATTACTCTAACACCCCACTAGGGACTGCTGTGTGCCGCTCATCTCCTCACTCGCTCTGGGATCACAAAGAGGCGTCGCACAACCTCCTCCCCTCCCAAACAGGCCGCGACGACGACGCTCCAGATTTGTGTGATTTCATCCTCTCTCGTCTGTGGCACAGTTCTCATTCGACTTCAAATACAGACTCCGTCTTTGTATTTTGTGACACAGTTTTCCAACTTGTCGGATCGGTCTGTCCTCTTAGATCAGGACAAGAGACAATTATTAAAAAAAAAAAAAAGCAAACACGAGTTGAAGATGAAAGAGGGGGAGTTTTTTTTAATTTAGATTTCCGTTTTACGTCACGACCCTCCAGAGACGAAGCCGTTTTCGAGGGAAAATCCACCACTTACTTCGTCTCCTCTCTTGATTCTGAATTTGTCCCCTCCTCTGATGCCGGTTGACAGGAAGCAGTTTGTGTTTCCGTGACACATGGCGATCAGCGGCGTCACTCAGATCTGTGCCACGTCGACCCCGCGACTTGTAAACTCCCGCTGCCCCGCTTGTGTCACATCTGTCACTGGCTGTGTCTCTCGCCATCATGCCCGTGCAGGCTTACACGACTGCATGCTTGTCTGACAAATGTGTGTGTGTGTGTGTGTGTGTGTGTGTGTGTGTGTTTTTGGCTGCAAACATCTGACCTGTTGCCAATGCGACCTATCTGCAGCGGCAGCTGCTGTCATACTCGGCTAATGTCTGGCTGGTTTGATTGATACCTTTTCTTTATTTCTTTTTTTTCAGTTTCTTGGACGTCATTATTTTCTCCTCCCCTTTTTTTAAAATTAAAAAACAGTTCTGGTCGAATCATTACAAATAAAGCAGACAAGAGTGGCTTAATTGTATGAATCTTATTTTCAAAGGTTAGAAAACCTTTGGAAGAATCCACGTTGTCCATATATATATATATATGTATGTATGTATATATATATATATATATATATATATATATATATATATATATATATATCCATCCATCCATCCATCCATTATCTGCATTCACTTATCCTGTTCAGGGTCACAGCCGGTTTGGAGCCGATCCCATCTGACCTTTCGGGTGAAGGCCGGTTGGATCCTGGACGGGTCGCTAAGCCGTCACAAGGCTGACGATTGCCGACAACCATTCACGCTGACATTCACACCGACGAGCAGTTAACCGGAGCCGCATGTCTCTGGACCGTGTGAGGAAGCTGGAGAGAGGGGAGTAAAAAAAACACACTGACACGGGAGACAACGTCCTCCAAAAGGAAATGAGAAATTCCTTCATGAAGTAATGAATAGACATTAAGATGTGGCTTTCGTGTGTGAGGATAACTCGCTTCAATCAGCCGTCAGCAGTTGCAGAAATGAGTCGAGTTATCTGTTGCATTTGGTTTGTTTTATCACCGTAATGTTCACTTATGAATCAGACAACGCAAAGGCAATTTAGCGACATCCTCTGTGTCGACCGGACGTCAGAATCCTCTTTTTTGACGAGACGAGGATGCTGGAGCGGCGTTTTGCTTTTATAACGTCAGGCTTCCTCTGAGGCTCAATGTCTCTGTCTTCACCAAGTACCAAACCCCCTTTCAAGGTTCAAGGCTTTTTTATTTGCCATTTCTGTCCAACAGTCCAGACACATTGGGATTATTGTGCAGGGCTCTCTCAGAGAGATTTAGGAAATTAAAACACACAGGAATGAATCGGCGAGTCCTGAGTGCTGTTCCTGGATGTTGTACTCTTCAGGGTTGTACTCTTCAGGGTTGTTCGCAGGGCGTCAGCTGGGCCTGCGTCTAGTTTTCAGTGCTGATCACCTGGCACCGAGCTGCCGCTGCACACCTGTCAACTCCCGCTAACACACCGGCTATTAGCCTGCCACATCAGCCCGCCACAGAACATTTTAAAAGTCAAATATGGAGCCGAGTGCTTGTATTTAATATCATATCAAGTACAACGACACTTGCGAATGTTACGACCCCATCAAATGATATATCGCCGCCGAGTGAAATGCGGCCAGATCGCCTGCCAGACGCGCTTCTGTCGCGGCCATCGGTGAACTCCAAAACTGGTTTCGCTGGCCGCGGTCGCTCGTGTTTTGGCTGCTCGAGCCGAACACGTCCTCTCGTTCACATCCCCCCCCCCCCCCACCCTCCCTTTGTCTTTCTCCATCAGCGCCTCTCCATCGTTGTCTGCCCCGCATCTGTGTTCTGGCGAAATCATGTAATCGGCCCGCGTAAGTGACGAATGGATTTTCAGTTTGTGGTTTGTTATTCACCACTTTGATTGATAACCCGTGGCCGGCGCCTAACTACACTGACAACAGATGTGTTCCTGTGGGAGAAGTGCTTGTTAGGTTAGCCCCGCTGGCTCTGTCTGCGACGAGAATGGCAGCATGCTAATACTACGAGAGGCTTGGCAGCGGGGTCTGCTGGGAGAGGAGGCAACAAACTCCACGTCGGAGCCAGCTCGGTAATCCTGCCCCGTTTAAAAAAAAAAAAAAAAAAGAAGTAACCTTAACTGTGCCACTCCACCAACAGCCCCAGATCCCTTTTTATTTAACCGGCAGCGGTGTCGAGATTTACTGCAAATTACACATCATTACACGATCGTTAGGAAAACCTTAGGCTCCCAATCTGAGCGGCACAAATCGGGTTTTTTTTTTTGGCTTTCACTCCGCTAAAAATGATATTAGAATAATAATAATCTTGTTTTGGTGCTTAAGTGTTTAATTAGACACAAGAACAACAACACACACACACACAAAAAAAACATTTAGACGCTGTTTGCAATTACCTTGCGTTTCTACAGCGGCGCTGTGTTTGTGTCTTTGCTCATGGAGGAAATCAATAGCTTTAATTCAATATTAGGTCTTTCGTGAGCCTCTAAAACATTAAGAGTGTTTGTACACACAGTTCCTAAAAGCTCACGCTACAGTCGGTAATGCAGGAGGAGGTTATCCTGGACACCTTATCATAACTGTGTTGCCAACTCAAGCCTATTTATAAACGTATTAAACAGCTCTAACTCCGGTAATTTATTTATTCTATTCTCCACCCTGTCTGATCACCACCGTATTAAAAAAAAAAGATGATTTTTCTCTCTTTTTTTGCCCACACGGGAAGAAAAACACTTCCATCCTGTACGCATGCCTTGATTTATTTAATGTTACGTCTCTTTTATTTCACACCTCTTCTCATTATGTACCTACTGGTTTTGCCTCCGGGGAGCATTTTAGGAGATTTAGCACTGGAAGGCTGGCTGCTGCAGTATCGTTAAAAAGCCATCGAAGCGCTCACGCTCCTCCATACAGTTTGGAAGTTTTGACACTTCTGGTTTTCTTACAGACACACTGTTGGCAACATGCATCCAAAGAGCTGTTGTGTAATCAGCCCGATGCTGTCAGCGCGTTGTCCTCCGGAGGAAAGAAACAGAAACAGACTCTGACCCGTCCGATGAACCTGCAGGCGCTGACGCACACGTACGAGGAATACTGTTACTGTACGTGAGAAACGGTTGCTGTTTGTGATCACTTTTCATTACATTTTGAGAATAAAACAGTAGGGGAAAAAATCGATACAGCAAAGTATCGCGATATTTTGCGTGGCGATACTGTATTGAGCCAAGTATGGATATTTTATTTAATCAGTTATAAACGTTTTTGGTCCTAGAAAAGTAAAATCTATTTATTTTTTGTTGACAAAGCTTTCATTTTGGGGACAATTTGGGGTTGAAAAAAAGCTAACAAATCGCAATATATTGCAATATCGCAATAATAGTATCGTGGGGCCTCTGGTGATTCCCACCCCTATAAAACAGTTATTTAATGTATTTAAATAACTATACAGGGTAGTTTGCCGGTTCACAGCAATGCCCTGTTAACAGTTTAATTAAAATTACAGCAACAAATTCAGACCGACACATTAATAAAACAGGATTCAGAGGGCATACAATGTTTTCTTCTTGTTCGTGGCGCTTTAATGCCACCTGCACCAGTAGATCAGTAGAATAATGTGAAACCATTGACACGAGACAAACAACCCAGGCATAAAAACACTGCTCCATCGTGCTACCTGTGGTACCCTAAAGGTTGCGTTGATGGATGCTTTTCTACCGGCCTCTTGGGGACAGAAAAATAACAAGCTGACAGAAAAAAATACGCTCCCATTCATTTTTATAGAGTTCTAAAGCTTAATGTGTAATCAAACAAATGCCTATTTACCCACAAGGGAGGCGGGGAGAAATATTAGTATTAGTTGAGAATAATAAAAAAAATGAAGGTTGAGACAGACTTTATTGTGTTGGAACTAAAATAACTTGAAATAATGGCGGGTTCATCGACCCCCTTTTCACATTACATTTAATTACTTTATTAATTGTCAATATAAAACCTACAGAATAGTGCAAATTTAAGTCGACACTATACTTGTCTACAGGATATTTAGATTTCAGCAAGACACACAAAGCAGAAAAACAGAAATGGTGAAGATTTATAACGCCCTTTCCGCCTCCTTACTCACCCCCCCCCTCCTTCTTCCTAATAACCCGGCTCATCTCATGAATATGCAGACGCTTCTGTGTATCAGCTCAGATAGCGACGGCTTCTTAAATCTCCCATTTAAGATTTTCTTTGCTGCTTAAGCTACTCCACCAAATTTCACCCCATCAGTCACATTGCAGTCAGCGGGTGCTTTGCAGCTTTTTATATGCCAATGTGCATCTGGACTTGTGTGTGTTTGTGTGTGTGTGTGTGTGTGTGTGTGTGTGTGTGTGTGTGTGTTGTTAATATTGCAGGGCCTGTGGGACAGATAATGATCCATTAGACCAGGGTGATTTAGTGTGGAGTCCTTGGCAGCCATCACAGGGGTGTCTCCATTACCAGCGAGCGACCTCCACGCCAGTGTTTTTTTTCTGCACGTGTTTTTGTTTTTACATTTCTCGGCCGTGGCTCGTCCGTCCTCAGCACCGCAGCCGGCAGATTGAAGGAAGAACTGAACTTGTTTGCTCGTCTTCAGTAATTATTTACTGACCATTAAGCGCTTCTGAATTGTATTGTTTATTTAGTTTTGTCTAATTGGAGGTCCCTAACCTATTATAATTGAAAAAAAATGTAGCACAAGAAATACATTTTTTTTTTCTCGGACTAATTAAAACTACAGCTTTAATAATTACAAAATAGTTCTCAAATCAAGGCAAATGCCTCTATTTAAAAAAAAACACAGTCCCTGCTTGTCATAGTTCAGATGGTGACGGCGTTCCCCGAATGCAAATTTAGTCTTTTTCTTCTTGTTGTGTCGCTGCGTTCGGCTCTCCGGCCCAGCAGCGAGCTGCTCAGCTGAATCCACTGAGATTAGCTTGAAAGCTCAGCGGGCATTCGGATGAGCATCTCTGTTGGCTGCAGGACGAGTTTTGACGCACACAGACAGATATTTGTGTTATTTTCCTGTCTAAATATTGTGATTTCTGTTTGTTATGTTGTGAGTATATATGTTACCCTCCTGTTGCCGTTTCTCCGGCATCGCTTCATTTGATTCGGCGCTGTGTTGCAGTAAGACTGCAGACAAAAGGGCAGCAGTGTGTCGAGGGAAGCAGCCTTGGAGGTCTTGGGAGTTTTATTTTCAGTAAGAAATCTACCCCGGGTGATCAACTCACCAGCACCAGAGGCCGATCTTTAGCTCCTGTGTGGGCGGGGGCAGACAGGAGGAGAACTGTTGCAGCCATGTGAGTAATACGCAGAACATCTGCAAGTAGTTCAGGAGCTATTCGATTGGTGCTGCACATTTGTGCGCTGCCTCGTGGTCCGTGTCAAGCTCTGTGTGTGTGTGTGTGTTTGTGTTTATGCACACGTGGCAGAAGACCAAGCGGAGCACTTTGCCCTGTAAGTGGTCGTATTGTTTCGTCAGCAACAGCCTTATTGTGGTGTTGTGATGACTCGGGCCTGAAGTTGGCCGCCTTTGTCATTCTCACTCAGTGTGACACACCGCCACAGGCTATGGGCTTTGATATGAGCACCATTGGGTTTGAACTGAAAGTACCTGAACTGGTTTCACCATCAGTACCTCAATGTTCATTTTAAGTTATTAGGTTTTCATTCTTTATCCATATTTTATCTCTCGCGACGCTACTTAATGGCTCAGCTTCAAACCATTTTTCTCACATTTTTTCATGGATTAGTGCATTTAAGATTACTTATAAATTCAAAATCACACCTGCCCCAGTATCTTTCAATGCTTTCCATTCATTGTGGCGTGGTGTTAAAAGTCTACTCTAGAGAAACATACTTTTAATCTGTAATTTTAGTCAAACTTTGATCATCTTTTTGCGAGATAGTGCTGTGCCGAGACTTCAAAATCAAACCCCCCGACTGAGCGGCTTCAAATTGATTTGTAAGACATGATGAAATGACGCGAAATGTCAAGAATGAGGACTCCGCTTAGATGCGGTTTGTGGTAAATATTCCAAAGCGTGTAAAAAAAACAACAGGCGTGGCGGTGCTTTTCAAACAAATGAGAATAAACAACCGAGGGTTGATTTATGCAGCGCTGCATCGCTTTCCCTGCAGTGCAGCTCTTTGACTGAGGCATCTGCCACCTGTGACGACCAGTCGGTTGCCGCGCCCCGTGGAGATCACAGGTCCAGGCGCCACTGTCGTCTTTCGGAGAAAGAGGAGGAGGAGAAGGTGGAGGAGGTGGAGCGACTATTTGAAGAAGATCTGTATGCAAGCAGGCGCGACGTCTCCAAACATACTGTTCTCCATCTCCCATCTCCTAAAACTCTATTACCGCCGCCTGTCTCCACCTGGCATCTCACTGACGGCGGCATCCGCCTCCCCGGTGAGCTAAACCGAGCAGCGCTGATGTAATGAGGTGTGGCTCGAGTGTCTTCTTCACACCCAGTGGCAGTAATGTGCTGAATTGACCTGGTTCAACACAGGGCTGTAATTAAGAGGCTCTCTCACCTGCTGCTGGATCGCTGCTATTCCAGGAAAACGACAGCCGGCTTTTTTTTTACCAGGATGACAAGTCAAACAAAGAGGATCATCGCTGTACGGCTGCTACCTCCCATCCTTCCCCTCCGTCACATTTCTACATCATGTCTCGCATTCATCCTCCAGTTGAATACACAACATTGTTTGTTTCCAGCCACAGACGGACCCCAGAGATGCTGCCGCGGCGCGCTCGATCTGTCTGAGTGCGTGCCTTTTGTGTATTAACAGGTGCTTGGCTGGATCCACATTACCGCTGCAATTTTAACTTGGCTGCCGACACAGTATTCCCCACCGTCTCCTGGGGTGGGAAACCAAGTTTGGTTGAGAGAGAGACTGAAAGAGGCAGAGGCAGATGATGGAGAGCAGGAGGTGAAAAGATGGGCACTTCACTTCTTATTGTGCACCGATTGATGATCAAGAAAGGCGTTCTTGTGACTTTGTGCCGAGCGACAGATTGCAGGTTGTCAGTTTTCACGCAAGACACCCCACCTCACCCCGCCCCCCCCGAAGCCGCCCCGCTGTCTCGCCCGGTTACTGGCGTCCGGCGGGACGGACACGTTGGCTTTGACCTTCCTCTGATGTCTTGCTCTCGCTGCCCAGCCGTCAGTTCTCTCCCTCCCCTTTTAACTCTCCTCTTCTGCCACAGCGGTGCCTCTGAGCTCTCACAGATTACCTTAATGGAGAGGGTGAAGGGGGAAAAAAAAGTGAAGTGCACACGCCTGCTGGTTTATGTGTCTTTTTTACCTGCAGCCTCGCGGTTTTTAAGTGGAGAGCCAGCAGAACCCGGCGAGACAGAGAGACGGAAACCAAACCTCCCGCTTGCTTCTCTACTGGCTTTTCATTGCAAGCCGAACGTCAACCATTTGTCTATATTTGTACTCTTCAATTTCAAGGTTTGTGTGACAGACGGGAGTCACTTGCCAAGCCTTTTTTTTTGCAGGATTAGCAATGATGTAGCAGGGGAAGCCGTTGTCGCTACAACAGCCAGCACACGAGCAGGTTTCACTGCGTTAACTTTACCGTCTCTTTAACGATCCTCATCCGGCTTCCCGGGTGATGATTTAGGGTTTTGATACGTGTGAAACTGCAGTCCGCTGGTTGCGTCTTGACTTGTGACCTGCAGGAGTTTTGATTGGTGTTCTCTTTTATTTTTTTAATATTTTCCAGAAGGTTGCATTTAATCCCGCCATGCCCTTCTCTCCCACTTGTTTTTTTTTTTTGTTTTAACTTCTCCCGCTAGAGCTTATAGAGTAAAACAGCTGAAGGCCTCACTGATTGGCTTATTTCCCGTTGCCTGTAGCTTTTAATAGACGTGCCGGATTAGCAGTTTGCCGCTCTTCTCCTCGATTTTTTTTTTTTACCTCTTTCCATCCTTCTTCCCCTGGTTAATATTCAGCCGGTCTATCCGCCCCGTGCTGTCACAGCCGGCATCCCACAAGGAGCCCCGCCACGCTTGCGGTAAATTAGGCCGTGCGGCGGAGGAGAGAGCCGCGCCCCGGCCTACCCCGAACACTTCTGCATCACGACAGACATTCATAAGAATACCTAGGACAGATGTTTGGATGCTTGGTTTAGTTATAATAACCAGATGTTAATGAAACAACAGACAGAAAAGAACAAAAATATATTTACTCTGACGTCAGAAACACTAAACCACTCAAATTCGTGGCCACTTATTTCTCCTGTTCAATTCATGAGTGACTCCATATATTTCATTTTTGTCAATAGATAAACAAAGCATGTATTTCATATTGTAGAAGTACATGACTGAGTCGAAAGGATAGCAGTAAATTACATGAAAAACTAGAAAGTCAAAGCCTATGTCTCATATTATTTCTCAAGAAAAGATTTCCCATCTTTAGGAATTCATGACTATGAAGTTTGAGTCTGATGAAATGGAAATGTGTTGCTGTCATCGAGATAATAGACAATAAAAACACACTTCAAAGGTGTCTTGACATGACGATGAGGACGGAGCGTTCTGTTTCATGGCGTTTCTTAAACTGGCAATTTATTCTTTTCAATTTATTACCTTCCTGTTTGTTTCTTCACGGATGCTCCTTCCATCCCTCCATGTCTGATCGAGACTCTTCAAATCACGAGCAGAGGAGACGGCGTAGTGTTCAGTCAGGGAGACGGTACGTCACCGAGGTGAGACGGACTCTCCAGAGATTCTTTTTAAACTGTAATTTACGTTTCACAGACATGGAGCCCTCAGAAACAGTCTGTCTGGGAAAAGTATTTCACTTAAAACCTTTCCCAATGTTGAAACATTGAGCCAAGTAAATGATCCGTCAATCGATCTTTAACTATTTAGATAAGATTCAAGATCTTTTTTATTGTCATATGCACAGATGACAGACTGTACTTTGCTCGGTCCTCCTTAAACAGAATTACACTAAACTTAAGGTAAAAAATATGGCACGAATGTGAACAATATTGCAGAAAAGTGTAAATATAATAAAAGAAAAATTGAATTTAGCGGTTTCCTGATGTTTGACGAAATATCTTTTTATATCATTGTGCACAGGAAGCATTTGCACATTTGCATCCTCCCAAGTAATATATGCAAGCTATTTTTTCTCCAAATACAGCATTAATAATTGTGACTCATGTCGCCCCGAGGTGTTGCTGCATATGTAACAAATAAGTATGGAGGGAAGATGTTGGAAGGACCTGTGAATTTAGATTTAGCTATTTAAGAAACATTTGCACATGTCCTCGTGGTCACCCCTCCCTCCTCCTCACACACACACACATACACACACACACACTCCCTCTGACCCACTTGTTTAACATGCTCATAATATAAAGCTCCACACGCCTGCCTCTTCCAAATCCATCACAGCAAACCCCAATCCACTTTCCCTCTCACCTCCTGATTCTCCACACCAAAACGTCTTGCACACGATTGGCCGCAACTTCTCTTCCTCAAGTCCAAACTCCAGTTCATCAGGTGACTGGGAAGAAGAAGAATAAAGCACCATTCCCTCTGTGTTGGTTGTGAGGATGCAGAATATCCTGATGGATGTGTGATGATAGTTGTTGTGGGTGAGTTGGCGAACGCCTCACGTCACAGACAAAATTTTCCTTCCGTGTATAAATAACCCAGTGAAGGCGGCGGAGACCGGGGACGCCGAAATGCAGGACAGATCCTAATAACTGTGAGGGGAAAAATGTCCGTTAATTACACGACGCGGCACACAATAGATGCAGAAATCCATTTGTCCATGTGTCGTCCCCTGCTTGACGCAGATTTGAGGCTTAATCGTCTTTACATAAACTCAGAAACACCCGTTTGGGACCTGCTTGATCTCACCGCGATTTTTTTTGTTTTGTTAGGTTTTTTTCCCCCCTCGCTTGTTCGTCTTGTCTTATCTCTCAGCCCCCCCACACACACAGCGAGCTGCTTTTTTATTCCGGCAGGTTAATGCTCTTGTCTGCGCTCTCTATCTCGGCAGTGCAGCCCGGGTCGTCATCGGTGGCGGGCTCACACAGATGTTATCGCTTCTGATTGCGGCCTCCCGTCGTCATTCAGGTTTCTTTTATTATTTCGACCCGACCGGCACGCACCGTCTTTTTTTTCCCCCCACGCCTCCCCGGTGGTTCCTTTGGCGGTCTTTGTAGTTGCAGGTCGGCGGCCTCGCCGCGGACCCCCGAGTCTTCGCTGACAAGACATTTCTTTCTTCCCGTGATTGAGCGGTCACCAGAAAGCCAACCCCCATCAAGCCTCTTTTATGTAGGTTTAAATGATGCGGGCGCCGCGTGGGCTCACGCAGATCGCTTGGGCTGTCGGGGTTATTGTCTGCCAGCTTATGTGGAAATACATTGTCTGCGAATGACGAAAGTAAAGATGTGTAACTTGTTCCCATTTTCTATTCTTGCTTCTTCTGCCCACACAACATTTACTCCTGCTGTGTTCAAGATGAGGTTCTTTGTATACAGCTTTGCAACGTCTATCCGCCGACTGCAGTTCGGAAAGTTTTTTCCGGCTGGATTCCAAACCAGTGGCACAAAGAGATGCTGATCTTTAAAGAAGGAAAAAAAAGTATCTTTTGGGCGAGCCGGGAGGTTGTTTATCGTTTCAACTTCCGTTAGGACCTCACCATCCTGCACTTGATGAATATAAATGTGCGAATATGTGTTCAGCTTTCTGTTTTATCTAAAGGCAGCATAGCCCTCTCGGCTTCTCACTGTCGCCGCGGATGCTCGGTCACAATGATCAAGCCCTGGTCTGTAGGCCCCGGCTTTGGCAGCCATTGTAATGGGGCCCTTGAGTCAGGTCCTTGTTAGCTGATGCACAATAAGCTTCTGCCTAATGAAGTGTAAACCCGGAGATCTGGGAGGCTACGAAGGGGTGGGGGGAAGGTGGGAGGCTAGATGAACACGGCCGGCAGCCTTGATGCGCAGCCGAGAGCTCGATGCTAATGCTATTAGCCAGGAGGTCAGTCCGTTTCGCATCACCCCTGCCTCGGCTTATCAGCGCTTTGTAATGTGCTGGATGTGAGGGCGCGGTGTCGGAACAGTTGATCACACTTGAGTGTGATATCCTCCCTCCCCCCCCTTCCCCGGATGAATAGAGGAAGATATGGGTTTCGCAACAGGCCCGTTTTTTTCCATTGCAGCTGCGTTGGACTAATGGCCGGACCTTTCTGCCCTGAACAGGCTTCTCCTGTGTTAAAGTCTGTCCGCTGGAGAGCGTCGCGGCTCCGTCGGGCCTCCGCCCGCCCCGGCCTCCGCCTCGCTCTTCCCCCGCGTTCATTAACAGTCCATTTGTTGCTGCCGCCGCCCCGAGGAGCCGTCCTCTGCTGCTTACTCACTCAGCTCCTCCTAATGCGGCTGATGAGCCTTTAACGTACAGATGGTCCACTTCATGCAGCTCTATTAGGCCTGTGCCTTTTTTTTATGCCTTTAGTTTGTATTATCCATCTCTGGTGTTATTGTTTTTTCTACTTGCTTGAAATTTTATGCAATTAATAAGCTTATTTAGTCAATTATGAATTAATGTCTTGTGATTTCTGTGTAAAAAGCATGATGTTCAATATTCATTTTCCATCCTGCAGGTTGTTGTGAGACACTATTAGTATTCATAGCGAACCATCTCCCCACATGTTTAACCCTTATGAAACATCAGAATGCATAAATGATGCATTGAGTAATTGTAATTCAGAGAAAGTGCTATTGTTTCCGCAATAGCTCTTTTCTGATGGTCGTGTGACGGTGTCCTGTCGTGTTTGACTGCACACAAACACACAAATTAACCCTTGGCATGTTTCTCTTCTAGCCAACGCCGGGGCCTGTTATCCTAAGCAAGGTAACTCACCGGGCGAATGGCTCCCTGCTCCTGTTTTTGTTTTTCATCACACTTTTGAGTTCATTCATTTTTCCAGTCACATTTTATTTGCATTTTTTAAATTTTTTTATGTGCACCCATATATTCTCCCTTCCTGTTTGCATTCCTCCCCGGGCCGTGTTGCCTGTCAGTTAGAGCGCCGATAAAAGGCCGAGGGCTGTCAGGAGTGATGCGCCTCCTTAAAAATGGACAGCGGCATCAGTTCAGGTCCAGACAAAGAGACAGTGAGAATATGTAGAGAAAGTGGCAGACGGTGTCGAGGGATGGATGAGGGGGAAATCTCCGATAGATGGACGGGAACGGGTGAGAACGAGCGAGACAAACAGGAAGGGACTTTCAACACCTCAAATTTCACTATTTTGCTTTCTAAGAAAACAACGAAAGTCACTTAAAACCCCGAGCGTATCGCAATGCGATACCCGGCAAAACAAACTCACTTTGAGCCTCTTTGATCTATCGCAGAAGTATTTTACTTTTCTCATTTTTCTTCCCTCCAGAAGTTGAAATCAATAATTCTGCAGGGAACTGCTTCGTCCTGGTGGCAAATAGTCTAACATCCCATTTCTTTCTCTCTCTCTTTCTCTGTGCCTTTTATTTTGTTCCACTATCATTCCCTCTGCTCTGTTGGTTACCACCTATGTGTGCCTGCTCTGTGTGTATGTACGTCTCCACCCTGCACTTTCTGCACTCTTGTGTGTGTTTGTGTGTGTGTGGATTCACCTTTTCCTTATCCACCCTTTCCTCCTTTCCTCCTCTGTCCTCGACCCCTCAGATCCCGAGCGTGGTGGCGGTCACATGATCTCGACAGATGACTTGGAGTACCCGCGAGAGTACCGGACGCTGGGCAACAGCGCCCGGCGGTTCTCCAACGTGGGCCTGGTGCACACGTCGGAGCACCGCCACACCGTGAGCGCCGCCCAGAGCCTGGAGGCCCTGACCAACCTGCACAAGGTGGACATGGAGCGCAAGAGGGACGCCTTCATGGACCACCTGAAGAGCAAGTACCAGCAGCAGCAGCAGCTGCAGCATCCGCACCACAGCCCACACCACAACCCGCCGTCTCCCTCGCCCTCCCACGCCAGCATGAGGGGCACGTCGGAGCGGTCCGCTCGAGAGCAGGTCCGCGAGCAGGTACGCGGTAATTGTTTTTCCCGAGAATATTTGTCCACGCTGTCTGTTTTTCCTCTGTCGTCGCTTTACGGACATTTTGGGGGTATTTACGCGACTCATTCGGCGCTCAGTGCGCTTCGCTTCTGCAATCGAACTGGTCAGGGTTGTCATTTTGGTGACAGATAAAATGACGGCGTACGCAGAGAGAGAGAGAGAGAGAAACAGAGAGAGAGAAACAGAGAGAGAGAGCTTAATAGTTTGGGTCGGGTCGTACGGCTCGTCATGCAACAAAAAGCCTCTTGTCAGGTAACATTCAGAGTGAGAGCGGCACAATGCTTCACATTGTGCTCATTGAAATTATCGAGAGAGGGAGAGAGAGGGAGAGAGAGAATAAGTAAGGGAAGGCTGTCAGGAGGGCTTTGTATCTGTGTTATTAGAGGCCGTCATTAAACTGTCACAGCCAAGCTTTTCTTGGTTTCACTGCTGCCAGGGACCCGCAGACTCTACATACGCCCTGCTGAGACGGGAAGTCACACACTTAAAAAACGTATTAAATGCACATCATGCAAATGCGGTCACCTGAACGCTGTGTGTGTGTGTGTGTGTGTGTGTGTGTGTGTGTGTGTGTGTGTCCTGCAAAAAAAAAAGTTAAAAATTTCAATGTGACGTGACAGATTAAGCGCACTGGGAGACAGGCCAGATTGAAAGGGAGAGAAAGGGTGGGAGGGTGAAATGCAGGTGGAGTCCATAGTTGCCGTGGCAACCTCTCCCATAAATGGCAAGAAGGGATATCGCGTTGCAAAGGTCAGGTTGTGTAGAGGAGCAGGACTCGCACAGTGATGAAGACGGACGGGTTGAGAGAGGAATAACGAGGCAACCTGTTAGAAGATATATATTTTAAGCAGTGTCCGGGAGAGTGGACACCTCCTCTTGTGACAGGGTGTTTTTTCACTGCACGGAGGGGTGGGGAGCTGAGGAAGCAGAGCACAGGATTTCTTGTCATCTCGTGGATGTGCAGAGCATGCATGGACGGTGAGGGAGGCGGCGGCGGGGGGGAGGGCAGGGGAGGAGCCGGAGAGGAGCGCAGCAGCCAGTCGAGCAGCCCGCTGCTCAATTAGCCGGCACCAGCGGGAGCCAGCCGCCCGTCTGCGAAGGAGTTAATCGGCTGGTGTTGTAATGAATTAAATAAAAGAGTTTCCGCCGCATGTGCTACTGGATAGCAAGACACAGAGAGAGAGAGAGAGAGAGAGAGAAAGGGAGAGAGTGGTAGACCGGGAGAGGGGAAGGGAGGGTTAGAGCAGCGTAGAGAGAGAGACGGGTGAAAACACGATGAGGATACGCTGCACCTGACGGACAGCCGGGGATGACTGGAGTGGTGGACAGGTGCACTGCAGGTGAGATGGGACTGGAAGCTTGGTACTGGTAGCTGGATGCTGTTGCAGAGGTGTGTGTGTGTGAGTGTGTGTGTGGGGGGGGATGAAAGATGTGCCAGCTGGGGATTACATTCCACGCCTGTTGTGTTTATTGTGGTTGTTGTGGTGACGGCGTGCATGTGTATGCTCAGCGGGCGAGACGAAGGCTGAGTGGACGACACTGGCAGCTGTACATTGTGTACGTTCGCCTGAGCGTTAGCTGTGTTTGTTGGGTTTTTTTTTGGAGGAGGGATAGAAAGAGCGAGAGGCTGCGGTAACGTAACGCCACTGTAGACCGGAGGAGCATCGAGGGGGGAAGAGAGTAAGAATGGTTGTGGTGTGTGAGAGAGAGAGAGGGGAGGGAGAGGGTGGAGGGGGGGTGGAGCGGGGGTGCGGAGAGGATGACGACATGAGAAAGAGACGGGAGGTGGAGGAGGGGTGGTGTGAGTGCAGCCTGCTTTACATGCCGGTCAGGTAACGCAGCGCTACACTCTGCGAGGCTACGTCCTTCTGTTGGAGCTCTAGAGCTGACACTGCGCGCGCACACACACACATAGTAACATACACACACATAGTAAATGTATACAGGGGTGTCTTTACTTGCAATTTTTGCCCCTGAAGTTTAATCAGACATCTCAGTGCAAACATCAGCGGGCGGCACTGTCTCATTTGGGATCAAAGCTTATTTAATACCACGGGTATTTTAATAACAGCAAGATTAATTTGATCCAATTGTCTCAACCGTCATCAGGGAATACGATTTGACAGTATCAAACAATCTCCTGAGTATAATGTCTGCACAGAAGAAATGGATTCAGTTCACTTCAATCCAATTTATTCATATCGCCGGAAAGAAATCACAAATTTGCCTCTGAGGATTTTACAATCTGCACAACCTCCAGGATCACAACCTGCAGGATCCCCTGTGCATCGCGCCAGGAAGAAACCTTAGTGAGAGCAGAACAGAGGAGTGGGAAGGACTGAAGTGCAGTACAGAATGAACAACATAACAGAGTCAAAGCATACAACATAAATGATTCATTAATGAGCGCAGCAAGCAGAACGATGACAGAAAAATTAAAAGAGACGCTTGCAGTCACAACGGCTAGGAGGGCGAGGCGTCGGATGGGAGGGGGGCAGTCAAATCGGCCCTCTGGAGTTTGCACTCACGCCCTCTCGGTGCAGTATTTGCAACTCAAAGTCCAAGTTCAGTGTGTCTGCGGCGGCGAACGCAACGAACGCGTTGACTTTACCTGGGAATTGTGAGCAAGCCTCATTAAAGCAACAAACAAAGAGGGCCGCTGGCAGAGGCAGACACACCAGACCACAAATCTCTTCCGCGCCATTAAAGCCAGCCCTCAGTCATTTAGCTTTGTGGGAGAAATAAAGATCATTAACGTCGTCCGAACAAGCGAACGGCAATTATTTATGACGCACCGATGGAGCTCCCCGACAGCCGCCGACGGGTCAGCGGCTTTTTAAGGACAAAGCTCCACTGACCGGCCGCACAACACATGTCACATGATCGGGGAGTAACTCAAGTCCGACCGCATGTATCATCTCATGCCTGAAAGTGAACCACTTCACCCCCCATGACCTCTCACCCCTTCGCGTGGTGATCACTTCAGAGGGGGAGATTTAACCTGCATAACATTTTTGTTATGCCTCGCTTGAAACTATGCAATAATAATAGAAATTTGCTATAAATTTGGGTGTTCAAAAACAAAAAAAGCTGTATTACCACATTAACCCATTACGGAGAATGTAATCCTTTAATCCTCCTGGACAGCGACATTAATATGACAAAAAATAAACACATAACAACTAGCTATGAGACAAAAATTCTCCTCAGCGTCACATCAAAGAGTTGTCTTTATATAATAATTGCTTTGACATATTTGGGTAGAAATGTATACTCTATGTAGGGGGGTTAGCGTGGGAGGAGATTAAGCTCCTCGTCCCTTTAAGTGTCCCACTTGTCTGAGTGCCAGTGAGTCGGATATATGCACAGAGTAACGCACATTAAAATGCCCTGGAACACCTTCTACCTTTCAGAATGAAGGTTAGAACATTCAGTTTTGGGGTTTGAGGTAATTGAACTTTTTTATATCCTAGTCAGATGCGTCGTAATAGGTTTCATTATGTCGCCGCTGCTGTTTCCGTCTATATTATCCCTCGACTGTGTTGCGTCCCATTTCTGTCTTTCTGCTCCACTAAGACCACCGCTATTGGTTCTAAGCGGGTTTTAAGTTCGTAGTGCGTTAACGCCGGAAAGGTCACCAAGTGGACTCGAAGATGCGAGTATGCAAATTGAGTCTGCTTGATTCTCTCGCGCGGCATTCATCTGAAGACACGGCGAGCAGCAGCTTGACAGCGCCGTCAAGTGACTCACAAAGTAAACTTTAAACAGTGCGTGAAGTAAAGTAAAGAGGAGCTCACTAAAGCAGCTCCAGGAACAATTCTGCAAACAGAAAAAAACGTTTTTAAAGTCACTTTGTGAAGTCTCGTTGACGGTGAAAGTCCCAAAAGTATTTCCTGTTCGTATAAAGCGGTTAAATATGAGGATTTCTTTTGGAGCGGGTAGCGGGTTGTCCTTTAATCACAAGGTTGACGGTTTGATCCCCGGCTTCTCCCCGTCCGCCTGTTAAAGTCTCCCCGAGCGAAACGCTGAACCTCAAGTCGCCCGCTGCTCCCAAAATGCTTAAGACGGGTTAAATGCAGAGGTCGACTTTCATGTATGTGACACGTTTTGTCTCGCTAACTGCACAACAGTATACTTTAAAAGACGGTACATGATGTGAGTATTCAGTATATAATTGGGACACAGCTTCTGTTATTAACGGTGTCATTTGCATACCAACTGCCACATTTGTGTACGCAGAACTCGCAGGATACTATTCATCTGTTGTATTGATTTGGGACGCCGAGCTTTATAATATCTGTGTTTTCGCCAAATGTCTCTTCGTGGCTCGGTGTCGTCTCGGGCACGACCGTTTACCTCTTTGAATTAGTGTTACCAGAACGCTCGATAATGTCTCAAATCCTAGCAATAAGTCGCACCGCAGTGCATTAAGAAAAGAGAGCCGGGGAAGAGCGATGGAAAGAGGAGCGTAAAGCGAGGCAGACTGTCACCAAATGGCACCGGGGCCAAATCAGGGGACGTTAAGTGGAAGATTAGATTACAATGAAGTAATAATCGGTTGAAAAACGCTCCCTCTGATGCTCCTGTTTACTGAAGTAATGGAAGCTTTTGTAGAGACAGTATTAAAATGGAAAGCTGATGATGAAAAACCACCAACGATCATAAATCAAAACGCGCCTGTCACTTTTTTTTTTTCTCCATTCGTGCACCAGGAATATAATGCGGTTCCTGCAGGAGGAGAGACTGAGTGGACAAAAAAAAAGGCCTGCAGATAAGAATAAGAACTAGAATAAGAGTTTGGATTAGAATTAAAATGCATGAACTCTGCCCCAATCTTTCCTTTTTCTGTCTTTGGCTGCGGGGTGATTATGTTTTAAATGGAAAAGCTCACATCCTGACAGCAACATGCAAGCAGCTATTCCTACACGGCGGGGTGAGGTGGGGTGAGGCAGGTGAAGCGGCGAGTTTCGGAGGAGGGTGAAGGGGACAAGCAGGAGGGAGAGCGGCGGCTCGCCGCTGGTGGAGAAGTCTGGGAGAGAGGCCAACATTGGAAAAAACAAACGGGAGTGGGCTGCCGCTTGATTCAATTCCACTCTTTTCATTTCCTCCCATTCAACTAGTTACGGCCAGCGGCGCAATCTTGTTTCAGGTGCGCTGTAACCCGACGCCTGCAAAACACAGCCCTCTCACCACCCCCCCCCACACACACACACACACACACACACACACACACACACACACACACACACACACTGCATTATCACCAATCACACTTAACGATTGTGGTTTTAATGAATTTCATAGATTGCTTGTCAGAAAAAGAAACGCATGACAAGAAAGCGGTTTAGGAAACTGATTGTGCTTTTTGGGGAAGATGCGTTTGCCTGCATTCACACTTGTATCCTCTCTCCAGTCCACCTTGTATAAAGCACCATTTAAAAAAAGAAAAAGAAAAGTGGTTTCTTTTTGTCAGTGAACTTTCAGCAGCATGAGAGAAGTATCTCACTTTTTTTTTTCTCTCTTTCTGTCTCCCTCCCTTCCCTCTTTTGTCCTTCATGAACGTCACAGCAACAGCCCAACTACTGGAGCTTTAAGGTCAGTGCTGCGTGTCTAAGTGTCCCTGTGCGTTTGTCAGTCTCCTGTCCAGTGTGTGTGTGTGTATGTGTGTGTGTTTTGTGCTGGGATTACGTCAGACTCCTCGGGCATCACCAGCCTTCCTCCTTTGTCCTCTGACTTCTGCAACACCCAGCTCACTTGGCATCTCTCTGCTCCTCTGGCAGTGTGTGTGTGTGCTCGCGCACGTGTGTGTGTGTGTGTGTGTAGTAGGGTTGCGTTGGCGGAGGTGTCGGGGGTGGCGACAGCTTAAACTTCTCCAGCTCCATTTAATCTGCAGAAGACGTCTCTCTCGGGATTTATGATACCTCGGGCGGCCGGCATTAATGGCTGGAAGCCATGTGACCTTGCTGAAGTATTACTGAGACTGACTGAGACATTAAGAAGACATTTCAGACGTGCCGCTGAAGCATCGCTGGAATAATACAAAGACATTAGCGCCAAGGCTCGAGTCACGGCTGGGCTGCAGAGTGTGCGCTCATCCACAGGTTATGGGCCGAGGGAGCCGGCAGCGAGACGGGTTGAAAGTTTTAATCTTGCATGCTGGATTTACAGACTTGAGCCCATTTGCTGGCTGGTGTGCGTTGCATTGTGTTTCCCTTTGTTGTGGCATTACACTGCCCACAGGCAGACAGGGAGGTGTGTTATCTAAACAGAGCAAGTTAAAGAATGTGTGTGTGTGTGTGTGTGTAGGTGTGTGTGTGTGTGTGTGTGTGTGTGTAAGGGAAGAGCCTAGGGCTTATCTGCGGCGTAGTCGTCTGAATCCCTGCTTACGATATCATTTGGACAGGTTGGAAATGTCACTGAATATCAATAGCCAGATCCCCTGACCCATAATGAAGGCTAAGCAATTCATCCCAGACTCCCACAAGTGCTTAAACTTCAAACAAGAGGTCAGACAACGAGAATTTAGAGCCCAGTCCATCCCATAAATCTGTTTTACACGACACAGCCGAGATCCTGCAACTCTGCAGGACTTTCAGCTCGACTTGTTGTGGGTTTGTCTGCATTCACAACATCAAACAAAACACATTATTAAAGACTCCGATCTGAAAATAGAGCTGCAACTAACGATGTTTCCATTGTGAAGTGATCTGTGGATTATTTTACCAATGAATCTTTAAAAAAAAAAAGATTCAAAACATCTTTTTGGTGTCTTGTTTTCTGTGACCCGACAATCCAAAACTCAATGCGGAGCAGAGAAAAGCACTGACTGAGAGCGGTTGCCTAACTAATCAATTAACGGTTGTGGCCCTTCAGAAAGTGTGTGTGTGTGTGTCTTATCTTCCTAGTACAGTGAGCTGCTCTTTGTAGCACAAGGTGCATCAAGTGAGGTGAAGTTTAATCACTGAACAGGGAGGGTTAGGGATTATTTATTGGCTCCTCAAGGTGCTGCAGCGTATTAAACCGCAGAATGAAACAACTAAAAAAGGGTCCAAGCGGTAACAGATCTGAAGCTCTTTGCCTTCAACACAACACTGTCGTCGCCAGCTCTTTTTTTTTACGATGATGTCTCATCGCTTCATTTGGCAGTAAAGCTTGTGAAAGCCTCATCCTGCTCCCTCATCCCACCGGCTCTAATCTAAAGCCCGACTCTCCGGATTCACCTGCCTGCTGAAAATAAACCCTAAATAAAGCCAGAACGCTCATTTTTACCTCTGTGTGTGTGTGTGTGTGTGTGGATCAAGGATGTAATCTGATAGTAATGGTTTCTATTTCTATAGACTAATATAGTAGGAATAATGCAGTTAAATATATTGTCCTAATATATATTATCTGTTCCCCTTTTCTCTGTCTTCTATCAGAAAAAAAAGATAATCACTTCCAGCTATTACATCGATGCACAAGTCGCAGCAATTTGGCAAAAGCAATTTGCTCCGTGCATTGAGGACTCCAGGTATTATAAAGAGCCTCCAGAGGCGCTGGAGGGTTGTGTGTCCGGCCAGAAGATTGGCCTGAGAGCTGGAAAACATGGAGAGAAATAATGATAGTGGAGGAAGAGCGAGGAGAGACAATTGGATGGGAGAGATGGATCGATTTTCGAGAGCTGTTTTCTCTCTCCGTTTTTCTAAAAGTGAGGGCTGTGAACTTTTCTTCGTTTTTTTTTTTTTTTTTTGTGGAGAAAGAGCCGGGGTTTATTGTTGAAAGGGAGAAAATGCAGACGGCAACGGCACAATCGTTGCACCCCCACCGAATGCGGCTTTTCAGGCAGATCTGTTGACGGAAAGCAGCTCTGGGAGTGGACAAATGAAGGAAGGGATTAAAAAAAAGGAACACAGATAAGTCAGGGCACAGAAAAACACGAGGAGGGGAAACGTATGATTAGAAGCTGGAGGTGAACATAGTATAAGAGATGCGGTTGAGGTGTGAGGATTGTGTTGTTAACTATTTAACACCTGTCACTCAAGGGGACAAACCCCTCCTTGTCGTTTCACGAGCATCAAGTCGTTTCTAGCCGATAGCACATCACTCAACATGTCCTCCGTTTTTGTAGCTTCTTCATGGACGCTTGCGTACGATCTCTCGCACCAGGTTGCGATCCAGTTTGATCGAGGAAATGCAGGCAGCAGAGCCCAACACGTACGTTTTGAAAGTGTTTTTTTATATTTTGAGTCCCTATATTTCTTTCCTCTCTACACACTTCTACAAGGTGATGATTGAGAGGGATTATTTATGTTTATACATTGTTTTCCCTTTGAACTCCAGCTACACAGACGCTGTGTATTTATGTGAATATTGCACATTTGAATCAGCAGTCAGAACCTTTAGCAACCTTGACGCTCACCCCGTGCACGGACCAATGCACCGCGTACGGGTGCTCACACTGAAGGTAAAAACAGAACCCCAATTTTGTCTAATGACAATTTCAAAAAGTTGATTCATCTTGATGAAAAACAAGAGCAGGGCTGCATTACTTTGTGCCGCTCAACTATGAGAAAGTAAGAAGGAAAAAACAAAGTATGAAGCCGCAGATGGCAGGGAGAGGCGGACAATCTGGTGTGTGTCTGCACAAAGTTAAATGTAATGTGACAGCAGTCCTTAATGTTAACACTACTTAATATTAAAAACAAGCGTACTACAGATTCTTAAAAAAGGGCGTGGAATTCACCGCTAAACCTTTTCTGAAAAACGCTGCCAGGCTTCAAGAAATCATCTACAGGGTTTCTGTGTTGAGCTGGTCCTCCAGTTATTATTCCTTTACATCTTTCACCAAAACATTCCTGCATGGGAGAACTGTGAATCAATTTTTTAAGTTGACATTCATATTAAACATGTAAAAAAAAAGCACCACCAAAAAAAAAAAAAAAACCTGCAAGGTTAAGAGGTTTGCAGACTAAGTGAGACGACATAAAAGTGAGTTGTGCTCGTTCATGCATAACAAAAAATACATGTAATCACTTGACCTGAAACCACAATGTCCCTGTGTGTGTAACAAGACACAACATGCAGGAGGTTGCGTTGAGCTTAATGCAGTTTGTAGCCTCGGGTCTGTTGTCAAGCCTTCGTGTGCAGCTTTCCACTCCATTCACGTCTGTTCGGTGTACGATCACCCAGCTCCCTGCTCGCGCCGCTCTTCTGACGTGCCCTTATAACAGCCTGCACTTCTCCACAGTAATTGAGTGCTGTTGAGAAAGTCTGGATCTCTCAGAGAAGAAAAAAGGTTGAGGTGGAGCGAGTGCAGGGAGGGGAAGGCATAGAGGGAGGATGGCGGAGCGACACGAAATGAGGGAGGGAGGGAAGGAGGTGGAACTCCGTCACATATAAAACACTGACATGTCTCGCTGGACCAGATGCGCGACCAGATGGCGCCTTCACGACGAATATTTACAATGCAAAACGACTGCAGGGAGAGATTTTCCGGTTTTGATGTTGCATAAACCACCAATATGGAAGTCGGTGTTTACACGCCTGTTGTGACGTGCGTGCTGTCGAGCGTACGCACTTACATACATTGCGCGTTTCGTCGTCTCGCTCGGCAGCACATTCGTAGTCGGCAGAGCAGAACTTTACTTTTTTCCCTCACGCCGTTTGCTTTTTTTTCTTCGGACGGTTCACAAATGTTAAAGTCTGCAAAACACCGAGAGACACGAGCCAGTCACGAGGCGCCCGTACTCTCAATTCCCTTCTCCTTTTCAAAGAAAGGTGATTTAGCCGTGAAATACAATGTGTGCATGCAGTAGTAGAATGACTCAAGAGTTTCAAAAGCAGAAGCTTTGTGTTTCCCCCTCAGCCATGCAGTGGAAATATGAGCAGAAGCTCGCTGAAGAAATCTCTTTTCTCAGACATGGTGGTCTTTTCAGACACTCCCATTCACACTGAAAGCTGCTGTTGTATTTCTTTGCCAACAATATCTAGTATGGATGGTCTTAGGCAGCTGGTTCCACTTCAGATCCACTTCCAGGTTAGTTAAATACCTGCAATTTGTTGAGTCAACTGCCTGCTGATATGGAGAGGAAAAAAAAGGGCTTTTAGTTTTTACAGGAATAATGAAGCATTCAAGGAGATGTGCTGAGAATCTTTGTACCCTTCTCTCGTCCATACAGTAATTACAACGAGCTAACATGAGCCGTTGGTTAGCTTAACTTGGACAGCGGCGGAGTACATTAGCTTAGCTCTGTGCAAAGGTAACTTCCTGGAGACTACCGTATACAGACACGAGAGTGGCTCTTTATAAATATAAATAACAAGGGATTTAAAGATAATCTAGTTAATTTACAGGATAAAAGCCTCTCAAAACCAAAGCGTACTTACAGTACAATCCTGGATCCAACCCCCCTAAAGTCTCTATTATCCCGCTGTAGCCGGCCCAGGGTGTGACACACGTACGTGCCGCTGTTGACTGTGTTGTTCACAGTTTAGATGAATGAGCCCATTAGAAACCACGGTGGGGGTTATCTGTCAGCATCACCGTCCCTCCCCCCCCCCACCTCTCTGCGTGCTCAGACGCTGTCTGCCGCCACTATCATCAGACACCGCCGCTATCGTCCTGCGTGTGCGTGCGTGGGACTGAATTATGCATGGTAGTGACAGCCGGGGGGAGGCGCCGCGCCGCCAACAGGGCTGTGTGCGGCGCCTCGGCCGCGGTGCCGGTTTGCCTCTCGCCTCGTAAACAAAACGTGTGAAAGCGTAGCAGTTAATTTAAAGAGCAAATTACCTGTGATGGCTGTAGTTACACGTCGCCGCGGCTCGTTTAGTTTAAGTTGGCTGTCGCGCAGCTCAAATGACTTGATCAATTGATTGGCATTAAATTAGCGGCACTCGTTTAACTCTTTGATAAAGCGGTAACTTGATTAATTGATTAATTAAACAACGCTCAGAGGCTAAAGGGCATGCTCGTGGTTGTGTGAGGCTCGAGATACATTTTATTGTCTTATTGTCATTTATTTAATGGGTGTTTGTGTAGTTCTGCTGAGCACAGAGGTGGCCGGCTGTGCAGCTGCCGTACGTCTCACATTAATGAAAGCTCCATGCTCGAGGAGCAACTCCTTGGAAACCGTTGTGCTCATGGTGCAAAGAGGAGGAGGAGAAGGAGAGCAGGCACAGCTACTGTACTGTGGCTAAGGATGTCTCTGCCTCTGCCATCCCAACAACCAGCAGACGGCATTCTGGGAGCTCATTACAGAAGCCTCTGAGCTGGAGGAGACGCTGAGGCGGCGGCGGTGAGGGATCTGGAGCCAGTTCAGTGAGCTTCAGCCCTCCAGCTGCACTAACAGTCTCTCACCGAGAGGACGCCCGGGCGCCGGCCAGCGGGAGGAACCGACAGTGACGGCGCGGGGATTCGCCTCAGCTTTCTCCTCCCGTCCCACGAGCATTCATTTAAAGTTGGGCGCAGCACAGGGACATGAGTTGGAGAGTCGGGGGCGCCGGCGTGCGGGGAGAGTGTGTGTGTGCAAACACGAGATAACTTACGCTGAGCTGGAGCGCAAATTTTTTCCCTGGCTTGATTTTCGCTCCTTAACCACCATAGGTGATCCATAAACGGCTGATGCCCCGGAGTGCCGTGCCATTTGAGAACAATTATATTGTGCTTTTTTTTCCTCCGCTGCAGCATTCAACTGATGCCTGATACTGTGACGCCGCTAATTCTTAGTGAATGGTTGGTGGCTAATTCATCGTCAAGGCCTCGTTAATCTTGTTATGTGGTTGATTGTGTGGCGTCTCTTTGTGTGCTCGCTGTCTCTTTTTTTAAATTCTTGTTGGTCCGACTCCATCGGCCCCGTCCAATCCAATTCTCCCCGCCTTGATTTCACTTCTCAGTCAATGATCGTGTCTCCCTCCGTGTGTCTGTCTTCTTCTTCTTCTCCCGCAGAGCCGCAGTCCACGGCACTCCCAGTCCACCCAGTCCGGGCTCGCCGACCAGGCCGCCAAGCTCTCCTTCGCCTCCGCCGAATCCCTGGAGACCATGTCGGAAGCCGACGTCCCCATCGGGTTCAACCGCATGAACCGATTCCGCCAGAGCCTGCCGCTCTCCCGCTCCGCCAGCCAGAATAAGCTACGATCTCCAGGTTAAGATCTGAAGCGCTGCTGGCCGTCTCAACACGCCGGTCGGACCCGAGGCCGTCGAGTGTTTGCACAGAAAGAGACAAAGTGTTATACTTTCCTCAGATTCCTCAGTTTAGACACAATTAGCTTGAAAGTGTTCATTATATTTCCATTGGCATTCATAACGCACACTATTTTGCGTAGTTATTTATAAGTACAGATTCAGCTACAGGTTCACTACAAAAGGGCCTTTGGAGTAAAGAGCGAATTAGTGAGATCTCCACATCGATGAGTGTTTTGTCAGTGAGATTTTGAAAGAAAGCATCAGTAAAACTAAAGAGGCCGTCACTGAGGAAGGTCACTTTTTTGAATGAGGTGACAGAAGTAGCTCTCTCCTCTCCATGTCTCTTTACTAACCACTTTGTTTTCTTCTCTCCTCAACTCGTCTGCAATATCTCACTTCCTCTGCTTGTAACTTTTTAATCACTGGTCTTTCTTTGCTTTGTTTGTTCTTTTTGTTTGTCCCTCGGGTGTATGAAGATGAATATTCAGGTTAGTCAGGTGTCAGACTCATTTTTTTACCTTTTTAAAATCAAGGGTTGCAGCAAACTGACAAGTGGGCTATTCTGGGGGTAATTTGATATCCATTGTTTTAATATCGATAGGAAGTAAAAGTAGTAATAATAAAAGAAATACTTTTACTATAAACATGCACCGTAGTTTTGCATTCTCACACAGATAGCACAGTCTTTTTCTCACAGTCTTGTCAACATTTTTTACCATAATCGGCACCACTATATCGCTAAAAAATGGCGCAAATATTATAAATAAATGCTGCAAAGATTTGACAGAACTGCTTTGCTCTGTATTTTCTTTTCCATCCACCGAACCCGTCCCCGTCTGACTGCCCCGTCTCGCCGCTCCTCCTCCAGGCGTGCTGTTCCTGCAGTACGGAGACGAGACGCGCCGGGTCCACATCACCCACGAGCTGAGCAGCCTGGACACGCTGCACGCGCTCATCGTGCACATGTTCCCCCAGAAGTTGACCGCGGGCATGCTGAAGTCGCCCAACACGGCCATCTTGATCAAGGACGAGGCGCGCAACGTCTTCTACGAGCTGGAGGACGTCCGGGACATCCAGGACCGCAGCATCATCAAGATTTTCCGCAAAGAGCCCATCTACGCTTCCTACCCTGCTGCCGCGCACCTGGCCAACGGAGACCTGAGGGTGAGGAGGATGGGGCGCAGGAGGGAGGAGGCGGAGGGGGGAGGTGAAGAGGGCAAACGGGGTTATTTCAGAGAGAGAAAGCTGTCTGATCTCCTGCTAGTCTGATGTTTGACAAACGAGCTGCCAGCGAGCTGCGCTATAACGTTCTGCCTCGACGTGAAGAGCGGAGGCGTGCTTCTCCGGCGAGGTAATGGCGTGCTTAATATTTCAATGGTAACTTTGACAGGCTGTTGTGTGGATGTGGGGTTGGTAATTTAACAGGTATTCCTCCTGGAAAATGTACTTCTTATCTTCAAGTAGGCCATCTGTTGCCGTGCAGAGACCGGGGAACAATGTTCCTCTGTGAAATGAGCATATTTTAACATCCGAAGCTATTTCTGCTTCACTGAAGATCAAGGAAGCCTGAGGGAGAGCTTTTTTTTTTTCTAATTATTTCATACAAAACCGTACTTACCATCTGCATTATATTCACACAATGCTAGAGAACACGACCGCGATTAACCGTGCAAACAGGCAGCGTAAAACGCTGTGTACCTTGTGTGTGCATGTGCTGCGCTGTACGTTTTGTGTCTTCGTGCACTCTGACAGTGTGTGTCTGTGGACACGAGAACCAGAAGAAAAAAGAGGTAGAGCGACAGCTGGCCAGCACCATCTTACACAATCTACATTTTAATACATCCACAGAGTTTAAAACCAAGAAATCCTAAAGGCATGGATTAAAGCAGCACATTTTAATCTGCCAAAACCGAGAAGCCTCAAAGTTTCTTATCATCTTCGGCAGTGAGTGTGAGATGTCCATCTCTTCTTTATGAGTGATGGAGATTGAACGCATGCTGCATCTTTAAACAGCAGCTTGCCGTTCAGTTGCTCCTGTGCAGCAACTTTCACCTTGTCCATAAACTTTGGGCAGACCACCTCCATATGGTTTTGTAAATATATTATATTTCTAAACATTTGTATCCGGGCATTTTTCTGTGTATTACATTGTGCCGCATGCGAGGCAGCTAGAAACAGGGATGAGTTGAAGAAAATAAGTGCTTATGTGACAGAGTATTTGGCTTTTTAAAGCTGAAGAAATGAGAAAAGAAATCAGCAGGGTGGAAAGCATCAGCACTTACGATGAAAGGCAGGTTGAGGAAAGTATTAGCGACGGCCACAAATATACGGTATTCACTTGTTCAGTGTGGATAATAATAATAATTCAAACTCATATAGCGCTCAAAAGACAAACTCAAAGACGCTTCACACTGGAGACAGAGACAAACAAAACATGGAAAGCAAACAAACATTCATGATAACAAAAAGAAAACTGGAGAAGCTGTGTCAATAGCTTTGTTTCTGTTAAACTCTGTAAATAGAATAAAAACATATGTTTTGATTTTGAGGTTGGACTCAATACCCGCTTGTAGTAATGTGACAATAAGCCAATAAAACAAACTAGACCGACGGAAGATAAAGGAATTATTCCATTTCACCAAAATCTGGGTGAAAAAGAATTTGGGCAAAAAGCATTTATTTCGGGAACAACCTCCTCGCTCTTCCTCACTTCGTTAACTATTTCACCTGAAGAGAGAACTCCGTCTATGAACAGCGGGAGCTCGGGGAAGCGTTGGCAGGTCTCCACCTCGGCAACCTCATTTAAAGTGAAAATCAATTGTCATTTTTTGAACATCACCCCTAAACCGTGAAGCCGAATGAATTGATGAATGAGCTTTCTCTAGGAGCGCGTGTGACCTACTGAAAACATTTCATGCCGTTGCAGTTCTCTTTCATCCTGTCACCGACGTGATAACAAAACAACAAATCCTTTTTTGGAGATTAAATTCTGCAGCTGCATTTATAATTGCTCCCCGCTCTGTTGGTTTCAGAGGGACATGGTGTACTCCTCCCGCGACTCCTCCCCGACCCGCCGCATCAACACGCTCCCCTCCTCCACGGCCGCGGCGTCCTCCGGCTCTCCGTCGCGCTCGCGCCTCTCCTACAGCGGCGGCCGCCCTCCGTCCTTCACGGGCTCCCACTCGCAGCACGAGCAGCCGCGGCACCCGCACCACCCGTCGGCCGGCGGCCACGGCGCCAACGCCGGCCTCTCCCCCTCGCCCAGCGCCATCCTGGAGCGTCGCGACGTCAAGCCCGACGAGGAGGTCTCCGCCAAGAACATGGCGCTGATGAAGAGCGAGGGACTGTACGCGGACCCCTACAGCCTGATGCACGAGGGCCGCCTCAGCATCGCCTCCACCCAGTCGCTCGCCGCCATCGGAGACCCCTTCAGCTTCCCCGTGACCAGCGGCCTGTACCGCCGGGGCTCCGTGCGCTCGCTCAGCACCTACTCGGCCGCCGCCCTCCAAGGGGACCTGGAGGACTCCCTCTACAAGCCCGGGGGTTCGCTCTACTCCGACACGTACTCCTCGGCCACGCTCGGGATGGGTTTCCGCATGCCGCCCTCGTCCCCGCAGAAAATCCCCGACATGCAGATGAGGGACAGGGACTCGTACTCCAGCTCGCCCAGCAGAGCCTCGCCCGTCCGGCAGTCGTTCCGCAAGGACTCGGCCTCCTCCTCCGTGTTCGTGGACAGCCCCAAGTCGAGGCCAAGCTCCGGCTCCGAGCCCCTGTGCCTGACGGCCGGGCCCGGGGAGGGCGGCAGGGCCACGCCGGGTTTCGGCTCCTCCATGTCCGGACAGGACCCGGACATCAGCAGGTCAGTGCCGGTCTGTGTGGGCAATTTCATCAAGGTGTGTTGTTCTGCTTAAAGACGGTCCTGAATCATTATTGTATTCATCTTATTAGCTATCTGCTTAATGCATGAAATGTTCCGTTATTTGTATTTTCTCTGTTTTGCACTCAACCAGTTGTATTGATGTTTAACTCTTAGACTTTGTAACTTACTTAGCAAGTTAAAAGGTACGTTTAAAGCTGTATTGCTCACTCTGCACAGGTATACATTGTCAGTGTTCGGTGATCGATCTGTGACGATTGCATTTGCAGGGATCATCGTCTGGAGCGCATGGAGGCGATGGAGAAGCAGATAGCCAGCCTCACTGGCCTGGTCCAGAGCGTGCTGACGAGAGCGCCAGACAGCGACAGCACGTAAGACCCTCCATTATCCCCCCAAATTAACCCTCCAAAACTCCACAGATACAGCTTCAGGTCAGACACAACATGCAGCGTTATCGACTGGAGCGGCAGCAGGCTATTATCAGAGCCATTGCTTTGTGTGAGTGCGCAGTGCTAAACATTAGCTTCAGGGCCCCGTGCTATTGATTCACGCCTTGCTACATAGAGATGTGTGACATCGCTTTCCAGTAGATTTTTGAGTTTACACACCTGGAACAGTGTCGTCGTGTCGCTTTCGGCCTCACGAACACAACAAGAAGATCACCTTGTTAGCGTCCGGTAGTCGTGCTGTTAGCGTTAGCACTGTAATTGCCTTGCCCTGTGGCCGTTGATCCTCAGATGCGGCCTGCTGCGTCTCTGCATGATGGCGGGCTGCCCACCGGACCAAGGGACGGAGTTCTCACGGCCATTACCTTTCTCTTCCAGCGAGAAGACCGAAACCAACAGTGACGGCTCCGCCACGGGAAGTGAGTACAGCGACCGTTTTCTTTGCCTTCCGGGTCGTCTTGTTGCTGATCTGTGCAGACGTTATTGTGATTTCTTTTTTTTTCATCTGGAAAAACAATGCGCCGCAAATTTTAAAAGGGAGGATAGCTGGATGCTGCTGTCTTCATCACCTTCTTCAGTTCAGAAGTGTGGATGTGGTTATTTTTGAAGGACGTCGTTTGGTTCATTTGGTTTCAAACCAGGAGAAAACTATTCTGCATAGTTGCCTTTTAGTTTGGAAACAGACCAAGACCCGCCTCGTTTACGGCACCGGAGTTTGATTGACAGCTTTCACACCTGCTAAGATGAACCGAACTGAACATGGAAACACACCAGTTTGTTTTAACGGACTCAAACTGGTTAGGTTTCCACCTCATACATCACTCTCTTCTCTTTCACTTCATTCAAATGACTCATTCACCATTTAAATAAATCTAATTGTTAAAGTTAGAGGCCATCGAGACTTTAAAGGAACAGTCCATTGCGTTAAAAAGACACGTATTACTATATTAGTACTTAGTAGTTGATGAATTTGTCCATTATGGGAACGTTTTAAGCTCACAAAGTGAAAACAAACATACACCATAAACTTCTTGGCGAGGTAATAAGACAGACAGCTTTGTATTTGTGTGATGGATGCGTAGACATTGAATTTAATATTTATTTATCAAACTATCAGACTTTAATTTAAAAAATACATCTATTTTTCTGCATACAATTTAGTAAAATACTGATATTAACTGTCTTCCAACAGGTGTAGCCCGTACATAGCATTTCTGAAACAAATACAATTCCTCTCCCTTCACCGTTTCTGTCCCATGTCCTTCATCTTGTCGCAGTTTTTGGCCCAAACAAAGCGTTTTTTTCCCGCTGCAGCCAGACCTTCACGGGGCGAGAGCAAGGACGCGGTAGTCTTTGAAGCGCTCGCACAAATTGACACGGCGCTAAAAACACTTAGCCGTCGCTGGAGTCATTTTCTCTGCTGCAGTCGATATATAAAAAAAATTCTCCACAGGAATCATCATTCTGTAAATATGAACTCTTTAAGACTTCCTTTGACTCTCTATCACCCTCTCATTAATTTCTCGGTAACCGGCTCTTTCTATATATTCCAGCTGGACGGCTGAAGCAGAAAGGTATATTGCCATCTCCTCCTCTATACCGCCCTTTTTTTTAATTTCTCCTCTCAGACATCTCTCGTGGCTCTCTCTGCTCGCTGTATGGGTGTGTGGTGGTGGTGTTGCTGCTTAGCTGGCGGCGTCTATCCTCACGTTTTCCTCCTGGCTGGTTTCCCGGAGAGCGAACCCCAACCCCTCCCTCCTGTCTCCGTCTCTACTTTTTGAACTTCTGCTTGGCTTCTTTCCTTTCAAAAAGTTGTCACAGACTTGGCTCTCCTTTGTAAATGTGTATGAGAGTGTGTGTGTGTGCGCTCAGGAGGTGTGTGTGAGAATAACTGAGGAGTCAATGGCCGTACTCGCATAGCCCTGCCTGGAGATAAGAGCATGGTTATCCCCCTGTGTGTCACTACTGAGCAGACTAATTGCACTTCTATATGGGTTACTAATAGCATGAGCTCTCATGTCTCCCAGTGGGCTATTAGGGTGAATATGGTGCTTTTTTAGCATTCACACACTGTATTTGTTCCAGTGTGTGTGTGTGTGTGTGCTCTGTGTGTGTCGCGCGACGTGACTCAAAGCCTCACAGGAGCGCACAAGCCCAGCAGACTAATCATATTTGTCCCCCCCTCCCTCCCCGACGACCTCCCGCTGACGCTCCGTGTTTCCTCCGCTCTGTGATTGGCAGCTCACACGCCGTCGGCACCTCTGGCGCTGATGCCGCCGCCGCCGTCCAACACGACGCTGGTGAACAGCGCCGGGCGCCTGAAGATGCAGCTCCACCTGCACGGCCTGCAGCAGAACGCCACCGACCTGCGCAAGCAGCTCGGCCAGCTGCGCAAAATACAGGTACGACGTTTAACCTCCGAGAAGGTAAAGAGACGGTTCTCCCAGGTAACAATACATGGCGTTTACTCAGGGTTCTTTACGGGAACCTGAAGAAGTCATGGCATTTTAAAATGGTTGTTTCCAGGTCTGGAAAAGTCCTTGGGGAAAAAAAATAATCCCAAAAGTGTAGTAAAAGTCGTGTAAATGTCTTATATTCATGTGTTCATGACGATCATTCACGCTGAGTTTGAAATAATGAATCTGCGTTTAAAAGAAAGGCTCAAAATATAAGCAGGCATACATACAGGCATCTATATAAATGTTTATTCTATATAAATGTTCATTCTATTGTCTCTCGTTCATTTGTGTCATTTAAGGTTTACTTTATGCGTTGAATCCTCATTGTTAGTTTAAATACCACATTTTATCACTTTTTACTGTTTACACACAGATTTCACTACATGTTTGGTCATGGAAATTTGATTTAAAGTCATGGAAAAGTCATGAATCTACGCATACATATAGTTTGTTTTATCTCAAGTATTTCTTTGATATTCTAGTTCATGTTTTGTCTCATTTTCCTTGTTTGTTCCTCTTTAAATATAGTTTTTATTATGATACGTCTTCATTAAATTCAGGTCCCTCATACCTCACTTTAGTAAGACCACATTTGCCCCAAAGTTTTAAAAAACAGAATTTTTAAAGTTTCTAAAATGCATTCGTCCATCTAACATTCATGCAGTTGAATGTACACTATTAGGTATTTCAACACACACATGCTCTGCATGCAGCATCGCTGGCTTTGATGTTTATTTGATCTTCTCTTCTCAATACTACACACCTACAGTAAATAACACCTGCAGGTTCACGTAGTCGTGCTGCCTGACACATTGAGGTCAACGCACCTTTTTTTGGATTTATAATAAAATCGAACGAGCGGAATATAAAAAAGCTCGAGTTAACGGCAATGTGGCGACGCAGGTCCTCCTTTTTCATGCGATCTGCCGCCGATGCCGTGGTTGCAGCGGGAGGAGAGAGAGTTAAATGCTTTCAGCGGCGGAGGAGACGAGTGACAGGTGATGGGCACGCGGTGCGCTTATGTGTTTCCCCGACAGCAGTCACACGAGCCTCTAGAAACGGCCCGACCAGAGGACAGCTTGCTGTGTACCTGTACGTGCACCCGAGCGTGACCTGTGCACCTGTGCACCAATACCGTGGGCGCCCGTGGCATCGGCCAGCAGCTTAAATTTTACATGCTGCTCATGAATTATTCAGAGACAGTGTGCGGGAGAGACGGGGCAACTGGGAGAGAGGGAGCACACGATTAAAATAAAAATACAAAAAATCAATGAAATATATTTTCTGTATATATATATATTTTTATATTTTGTCACACTCCCTGTGCTGGACTTGATGCATTAGTGTCGGTAGGCTATATATTGAGGGAATGCACAAAGTTTTTTTAATGTTAGCGATAGCGGTGCGGTTGCACTTCCTGGAACATAAGGCCAATCAATTATTCATTTTTCTTGCTTACCAGGTGTTTTTCATCGCAGGGAGTTGTATTACACGCACTAGTCCTGTAGAATATTCCATTTATAACACGGGAGAGGGAGCCGAGTACACGCTCGGTGCTTCTGTCCACGAACAGCCTTTTGTTTTTCCTCGGGGCGTCTTTCTGTGTGGGGAGAAACATTATATGGACGGGCTGACACACACACACACACACACACACACACACACACACACACGCAGAGGGAACTACTTGCTAGCTCTTAAGGCTAAAAGACGCAATCTGATGCCAGGGTTGCCGGATGATACATAGCAGTCAGAGCAAAAATGTTTCTCTCGTGGCAGAGAAGGTCGCAGATTAAAACAAGAGGCCACGGCCTTCCCTCCTTCACGGTTTCTGTAAATCACTGATTTGAAAAGCTTTGGGGGCGACTGCGAGTCTCCTCTTTTTCTGTCCTGTTGCTGCGATGAAAACAGTTTTTAATCAAATAATCTCACAAGGTTAACATGGATGATGTTGATAAAAGTCATTTCAAAAGTAGTTTGCAGAGTGAACGCCAAGGCCTGCTGAAGAAACATTAACATCTTAATATTGTGTTTGAATGCATGCGTGTGTGTGTTGTTTGTGTGTGCGTGTGCGTGCTGTTTGTGTGTGTGTGCAGATGGAGAACCAGGATTCGGTGCGAACTCTGCTGAAGCGGACAGAAGCGGAGCTGAATGTGCGCGTGGCCGACGCCCTGAGGAAGCAGGAGGATCCTCTGCAGAGACAGCGCCTCCTGGTGGAGGAGGAGAGACTCAAGTACCTCAACGAGGAGGAGCTCATCATCCAGCAGCTCCAGTCAGTGACGGGACGATAATGTCTTTATATTAATAATTTAGCCGTCAAGAGGAACATTGACGGGTCGAATTGAATATAAAATATATACGTAAATTGACCGCTATCTCGTTTGAGATGAGTCTCATCACGTATTTCATAATTGCTTCAAAACGTGACAAAGTTCACGTCTGTTTCGTAATTACATGACTCGCAGGCTGACGGCGTGATACGATGAAATCGTAACTGTAATTAAGCCCGGCACGGAGCAAGATGCTTATTAAGATCCGAGGTGTGAGACGGTCCAGAAACTAATTGAAGTGACTGCAAAAACTGGAGTCGAGAGCTACCTTGAGATTTAATAATCAGATAACTTTGCTTCTGTCTCACGTGTGGAAACGTTCCGCTGGTAATAAGTCCCGCGTCTCACTTCCTGGATCCTCTCTCTCTGAGCGACGGTTTGATTGCCGTCTAATTGGTTGAACTGTTAAGATGATCTCCCGCTCATCAATGTTGGTTACTCAGCCTGGCTAATAGACGATTTATCTTCGGTTAATTATACGTGGAGCTCTCTCGTTTCATTACGTAATCTTAAGGCAGAGCCGACCAGACAAAACGCTCGATATCGGAGCTGAACAAACTCACATTTCGACAGATTCTCTCTGTTTTTAAAAACTTCAGAGAGCACCCTGTCCACACTCCTCCAGTTCAGCTGTCCAGAGCTGTAGCTCTTCCTGCTGCCAGCTGATGGAGAGACAGTTTATTGGCTCGAGGCTCTTTTTTTTATTTTTTATTTTTTTACTGAAACTCAAACTGAATCTCAGTCAACTCTTTTAAGTGTAGCGGAGGAAACCCCCCGATGTTCAGCCCTTCTGTCTGTTCCATCTCAGCGACCTGGAGAAGTCGGTGGAGGAGATCCAGAAGGAGTCGTCTGTCAACCACAAGCTGGTGACGGTGCAGGAGCTGGAGGAGAAGGCCACTCTTCTGAGGAAGCTGGGAGAAACGCTCACGGAGCTGAAGAGTGAGTCACGCCGGCGCATTTCACATTCTGTGCACAAAAACAGAAAACTCTTTTTTTACTCAGGCAGACAGTTTATAAAGCACTAATTACTCACCAGGGTGCTGATTATCTTTTTGTCACCCACAGCCAGCATGTCAGGCGTTTAGTCTCAGATGAATCATTGTCTTAATGAACCCGTTGACCATTTACACTAGTTAAAAAATGTTTCATTTGATTAACACGAAAGGCTTTTTGACGCGTTGAATCGATTCGTTTTGGGTCGGTTTTCTCGCGTCTCACCGCTCTTCTTTTTCTTTCTCCTGCAGATCAGTTCCCGGGCCTGCAGAGTAAGATGCGGGTGGTGCTCAGGGTGGAGGTGGAGGCCGTCAAGTTCCTGAAAGAAGAGCCGCACAGGCTCGACGCCCTTTTGAAACGCTGCAAGACCGTAACAGACACCCTCGCCACCATGCGCAAGTATGCACCCGCTCAGCACCTGCACGCTTCACGTGCTGAAAGGACGTCACGTCCTTAAAAACTTTTCCATCTTCAAGTCAATGCGAGGACAGGTTTTTTAAAGTAATCCCATAAACACTGACGCGAGTGCTCGTAGTGAAATATGTCCGACATTAGCCGACACGAAAAAACGCACCCATTTGTAATCAGCTCGATGAAGGCTTGCCCATTTGTACGTCTGCCAAACAGATTACGCTCTCACTCGTCTTTGTTTGCGAGTCAGCAGAACATTATGGATTTTCTTAAAACGCGGTGGACAGACGGACCTCGGACAAATTGATTAGATATTGCTGTCAAATCGGATTAGATATTTCCGCCATTAAACATTTATTGCTTGAAGCCAAAGCTCTTAAAACCAGCCGAGACAGAGAAGTGATTCACAGTCGCTTTCGAGCATCTAGTGTTGAAGTGACCACCTGGCTTTATGGGTAACGCTCTAACGAAGGCTCTTTCCAGCTACATGGAAAAAATACTTTTCAATTTTTAAGGCAAGCGTATAGACTTTTAAAATGTGCCTTTCAGCATTCTGTCCTCTATCTCCTAATCGGCCGTGCGTCCAAGAAAAGCACTGCACTTTCTGGTTTAATTAACCTCACTGATCAAAAGAGCTTATCAAATTCATTTTCCCTCTCATATTGCTGGTGAAAGAGAGAGAATTGGCAAGGTTTGTGCCCTTCACAGTGTTCCTAGCTTTGGTTTTTGGCATTCAGCAACAATAGTTTTCCCTCCAAGTCATGAATTATTCATGCCTCTGTGTTACATTTCAAAGAGTTGTTTAATGAATGTCTCTCCCGTGTCTTACCAGACAAGCCAATGAGGGCGTGTGGAAGAAGCAGGAGGACTTCTCCAGTCCTTCATCGAAGCACAACGACGACCTGCGAAAGTTTTCGGACTTCGACATCTCCGCCGGCCCGCAGCTCACCATGAATGACTTCGGGGGAGGCAACAGCCTGTCCAACTGGAGCCCCCACGCCAGCCTCAGCCGGGGCCACGGGGCCACTCACAAGGACAATCACCCTCCTGTTCCCCACAAGGGCAAAGCCCTGGAGGAGCTGGAACGCCGGGCTTTAGCTGACAAAGCTCTATCCGTGGAGGTCCGACTGGTATGGTTTTCCACCTTCGTCTGCACTGAGAGAAAATCCTGCAACACCAACATTTTATAAAGTGTTTTAAATAACCAGTCTCTGCGCTCCACAGGCTGCCGAGCGGGACTGGGAGGAGAAGCGAGCCAGTCTGACCCAGTACAGCGCCCAGGACATCAACCGGCTGCTGGAGGAGACCCAGGCCGAGTTATTGAAAGCCATCCCAGACCTGGACTTCGCCGCCAAGCAGATCAAGCCCTCCTCCAACGCGCCGTCCTGCCAGATCCTCCAGAGCGGGGTCCCAGAGCACCGCGTCAGCAAGCCCCAGCACAAGCTGTCCGGGAAAGAGGGAGGATCCAGGCGGGGCTCCGGTGAGATGGAGAGCTCGTGCACTGTCGAGCGAAAACCTTTTCCACTTCAAGTTGACAGCTTTTCCAGAGACAGGAAGAAAAAAACGTTCTTTTTAAAGTGAATCCAATTAGTTTGAAAATAGTTTCATGAGCCCTGCAGGTAGATTTTGTGTTCCCTGAACTAAGACATTCAAACGCTCGACGTTCAATATTAAGAAAAGCAGGTTTTAACGCACCGTACACATTATAATGCCTTGAAATGCCTCACAGCTTGATGCCCGAAATACTTGTTTTCCTCCAGATGAGCTGACGGTGCCGCGATATCGCACAGAGAAGCCCTCCAAGTCTCCTCCTCCTCCACCGCCTCGACGCAGTTTCCCGTCTTCTCCGAGCCTCACCAGCCGCAGCGGAGAGCCCCTCATTCCTGGAAAAAGCATAAAAGTAAGACGGAGAACATTGACGCGCACACAGTTGTACAATCTGTGCGTCACGTGAAGGAAAGAATCGTAAAAAAACCTGTTTTTTCCCCCTCAGTTGTAAATGTTAACAGAGTTTCGCCCTTAAAGGTTGTTCGTGCAAAGCTATTGTTTAAATAAAAAGTCTTGTGAGATCAAAAAATTGCGTCCTCGTCCATAAAAAGTTGAAGCTGCAGGCTCGGGACTTCAGATGTGTTCAAAGCCTCTTTTTTCTATTTCTTTGCGATCGCAGAAGTCTGAATCTGAGGAGACCGAAAGCCAGAAGCTGCACGTAAAACTGAGACGGGCCGTGTCTGAAAACCCCCGTCCCGCATCCACACCCCCAACACTCGCCTCTGGGGACAGGGAGGACGGAGAGGAGGAGAAAATTGCTGCCGAATTAGAGGTAAACTAAAAAAAAAACACGGGTTTGCGTATTTTAAGGGGGTTGTGGTTCAACGACTCGGAAAAACTGCGCTCTCGTTTATTCATTCGCGTTACGTCCACGGTCTGCCAAATGGATTTTAGTGCTCGCGCGTTCTCACCAGCAGACACACGCTCACCATCATTTACCACATGTTCAAGCAGCAGGTGCCATATGTCCTCCCGGCCCCCCTCCGGCCCACAAGATCACACACTGCTCAGTCACACACATCATCACCCAGGGCTCACAGATCACAGACAGACAGATGGACCCTGATGGCTGCTTGATGGGCCTGTGTTTGAGTTGGCCTGCCTGGAGTTTGATGGAGCACGGAGTCAACAAAAGCAGATTTAGGTTATATTCAGTGGCTGTTTGTGTTTGTGTACTACAGTTTATTACCGCTCTCAAACCCTCCCTCTTCCCTCCCGCAGCTGTTTGAGAGAGCCCCACTCAGGCTTCATCTTCCTCTCCCCCTCCCGCCTGTTAGCCCTCGCAGCAGCAAACATGTTCCCCCCTGCAGACCGGACCTGTGGCCCTCTGAGGCCCCGGGCTCTCAGGTACACCCCTCTGGCTGACCCTGAGTGCTGTGGATTGCTGCCCTCTTCCTCCCTTTTTCACCTCTCCGCCACACACAGAAACCACCGCCCACAGACGCCACATCCCCTCCTCTTATCTCCTCAAACTAAAAATAGACACCACGTCTCTCCTCGGTGCATATTATCAATCTCAATGTGTACGCACGCTGTGTTTTAAGGTACTTTTGGAATACACCAACGCAGGCGTCGTATTTCCACACGAGCCTGCAGTTTTGTAATTGCATTAAGTGTCTCAAACGGGTGTGAAGAGACTGAATAACCGTGTGTGACCGACCACCGCTAAACATAATTATTTGCAAGTGCAGTGTCTCTTTGCACACACACAACTTGAAGTTAAGTAGCATTAATAATTTGGGGCATTTAGAGACATTAAAACATTCATCAACGTGTCACTGATAAAGCTGCAGACGGCTGCGTTCCTCGCCACCTGAGGACGTAAACGTTATTACACATGACTTAATCTCCCCAAACATCTGAGGAAAGTATCTTAAATGTGCCAGGTGCTTGACTTCATTTATTTGCTAATTGACGAGCAGGTTGCATGCAGAGTTTTTTTGTTGTTGCTGGAAACGTAGCTGCTTATGTTGCTGAGACTCAACCGTGAAGCATTTGTGCTGTAAACCCAAACAACGAGAGAAAAAGATGAAGCTAAAACCTTGCTGGTAACATCTTTCTATATTGTATTTCATGTGGAAGTGAGGAATATTGAAGAACGCAGGTTTTTCTTTGCACACAATAAATATCCACAGCGTTTATTAAGTTATCAAGTGCACTTTGGGCACAAACTGTCTGTGTTGTGGTGTTTAGTGAAAACCTAGACTGCTTCAGACTTGAGTTGCACATTTCTCATATTTTACTGTAAACGTTGCCTTTTTTTAATTTCCTTCATCTTTTTGTGGCGTGTTTGCATCACTATCACATCGTTTGCACGTGCACACACACACTCGGAAAGCGTTTCTGATTCAGATTCACAGGCAGCTCATCAGCGCCCAGACATGTCAACTAATTGATATGTGTCTTCACAAGATATCAAGACTGACGTGACATACAAGTTGCTCTTCTATGGTTGTGGTTGCCTGAGTTTGCGGTTATCTCGCCATTGCGCTGCAGTCCGGCTCGGTGTGTTTGAATTTAAACCTCGGGTGCTTTCCCTCATTTGTAGGGAAGCTGCTTGTCTCCTGTCCCCAACATCGTGTTGACAGAGTGTTTGCCGGCTTCGCCCACGGCCTCAGAGGATCCTGTGAGAGACGCAGACAAAGGAAGGGAATCCTCTGGAAGCCCTCCTCAGCGAGAGCAGCGCTATTTTGAGGAGGAAGCCGAGTTACAACAGGAAGTTGCTCTGCTGCTGACAGAGCTGGAGGTCAGGGTGGTGTCTCCCGTTGAGGCCCAGCAGCTCAGCAGGACTTTAGGACAAGCTCTGCAGACCCTGATCATCTCGCCGCACACTAATGAAGTCCCCGAGGCCCAGCTGAGTGGCCGGCCTCTGCTGGTTCTCCTAAGAGAGGGGAAAACAGTCAGGGAGGCGTACGGGCGGCTGCATTCCCTTTTGGAGTCGTCCAAGCCGGTGCCCAAACCCAGAATGAAATCCCCCCTCCGCTCGGGCGGGCGCAGCGCCGTGGCGGAGGCTCTGAGGAGAGGGATCGAGACGGGGGACAGAGTGCTGACGCTCCGTCGCGGCGCCGGCATCGGGATTCCCGAGGCGCAGCGGCAGAAATCGTCCGACCCGAAGTCCAGCGGGTCGGACCACGACGACGTCCGGCGCAGCGCCTACAGGCGCATGGACAGCCTGGAGGAGACCATTCGCGAGCTGGAGAACACCCTGATAGAGATCGGCGGCCATCCAGCTGCAGAGCGGCTCTACGCGGAGACGGCCGCGAGCAGCGTTCCCGTGCGGGCGACGGGCGGCTCGACCTCGGAGACCAAGAAGCCGCCGGTCCCACCCAAGCCGCCGTCTTTCAGCCCGGCGTCCATGCAGGTTCACCGCTTTCACCGGCTGTTCAGATTTCTGCTCTGCGGCAGCATGCTCTGCTCTTCTGTCTTCGCTGCTTCTCTCTTCGGGTGACTGTCGGATCTTCACTTTTTTCTTTCTCCTGATGTCTGCTCCCTGACAAAATCGGCATTTAATCGTTTCTTTAAATGGCAAAAAGATGCAATAAAGGGACAGACAGCAGACTTCCTCTCTCCTTGTCTGTTCTGCGATTAGTGCTGGAGATGCTTTTCCTGCCGAGCCCCGGGGATGTTTGTTGTTTATCGGTGTGTCCTGGCATCTGTTTTTTATGTCTGTGAATAATCGAGCAACCTTTTGTGTCACCAGGCGAACACGACGAATGCGCAGATCATACAAATATCTTAATTTACTCTCTTTTTCTCCTCTCTCTCTGCTTTCCTCTACATGTTCGCTCGATCTTCTCTTCTTTGTTTCGGTCTTTTTATCGAGTCTCAGAAATAGCTTTGAACATAATAATGAAGTGTCAGCTGTTGTATTTAAACAAACTTAAAGGTGTATTTCATGTATTGCGTCTCATTATACACACCGAAAAGGTCCATAACACGGAGAGAAATACAAGCCGGGTCATTTCTTTCAGGTGGAAATACGAAAAAAAAGATTTGGGAAAATTCACACACACAAAAAAAACGAGCAGAAGTGTGAACAACTTATCGCTCTACCAAGCCAGGAACCTGCATGAAGACATAAATCCATTACACCGGAGCTAAATATCGCTTCAAATGCACTTCTCGTTAACATCTAATGACCACGCGTTGAACTCTCGCCGGTCGCCTTTTCCTCCAGCTCACCTGCAGTTGGAGCGTAACACAACAAAGGATGAGCGATAATCAAAAGACTCATTTTGTTCCCGTGTGAGCGGCGAGGCGCCTTGACAGCTCGCATAGTATCTCCTCCCCCCCGCGCCCTCTTGCAGTTCAACGCCTCCCACTCCGGGCCCGGGAAGCGATAATTGACAGTCGCACTGTCACGGCGAGTTTCAGCCCCGTCTGATGTGGAGGACGGCGAGCGTTCCCGTAGGCGCGGCGAAGGATTACAGCGCCTCCACGCGTTATTTCGTCACTCCGACTTCAACCGCCTTCTACATTTCAACACTTCTTCCTGCTCTCGTCCGACGCCTGCTCACCAAATTCACGCTGACGGGCCCCCATTACAGTTTTAAATCCGCGCATTTTTGAAGATACTGTATATTTAATGTCGACTATTCAAAAATTCAAGAGGAAAGAAGGCTTTTCTTTGTCTTTTAATTGCGGTAGCGGAGAAAGATCGGCTATTTGGCGCTGCTGCGGTTCATCATTTATTCGTTTTTCTTCCGGCTAATGTCTCCGTGTGTGCAGAAGAGGCACAGTGGGATGGGAAAATCCGTGTGTGTGTGTGTGTGTGTTTGCTTTTGTGCGTATTAGGGAGTAACTCGGCAGGAGAGATCATTTAGCGCGCCGCCTCGTGGATCCTGCGGCGAGGCCGCTCTACGCAACGTCAGTTTTCGATGCTGGCGCTTCTGCACTCTCGTCTTTGTCGCTTTTCCACTGATGGATGGTGAAACTCCGCGGAGCGGCTTGTTCGGTTGCATCAGCGACACGCTCTGATCTTTTGCTCGCCGGAAATCGAACGCCGCGTACGTGACGCGTGAACTAAAAAGGCACCGAAGAGGACGAAGTGAAATGTATGAACGTGTACCGCGCGTCCGAGGTCTGATTCACACGTCTGTCCTCGTGCTTTTCAGGGAGGGAACAGTTCCAGCCTGGGGAAGGTCGTCCACTCCTCGGCCGCCTCCAAACTGAAGCACCTGCAGCAGAACAGCACGGACAAGACTAAAAGCGGCAGGAGAGAAGACTTCATGAAGATCCAGGGCCAGCACCAGGTATTTCCTTTTATATCTAGCTCCGTCGGGCCAAAGAAACGCTTGATCTGGCAGCGCCTCGGCTGACTGACGCGCTCGGTGTTGGTCCTGTTTTTGAGGCCGCAATCGTTTTTTAGGCTTTCACAGAAGAGGGCTGTAAAAGAAAAAAAGATGATGATCATTATAAAAAATGGCGTTTTACTTTGCCCCTCCATCTGAAACTGGGGCAGAGAGAAGCAATGATCTGTGCCTGCTATAAATCAAGAGAGATGGGAGGGAGGTTTTAATGTAGTTTTTTCTTCTTCTTTTCTTTTTTTTTTTACATTTACCGGCAATTTGGTGGCCTCGTTCTCGATATAGAAACATGTGTTGTTGTAGAGGTGGGCGGCACCTTCGCACACCTTCAGCAGGAGCGTCTGCAGGCAGACGAGCGTTTCCTGAAAGGCAGACTTTTCTCCAAATTTGGCATAAACGTCCACATGAGCTCGGAGATTAACTGATTTTAGAGGATCAAATGTCACTGTGACCTCATGTCACTGTGACCTCATGTCCCTGTGACCTCATGTCAATGTGACATTATGTCCCTGTGACCTCATGTCGCTGTGACCTCATGTCCCTGTGACCTCATGTCCCTGTGACCTCATGTCGCTGTGACCTCATGTCCCTGTGACCTCATGTCCCTGTGACCTCATGTCACTGTGACCTCATGTCGCTGACCTCATGTCGCTGTGACCTCATGTCATTAATTAAATTAGATTATCACACAAACCTACACAAATGTGTCGCTGATGTCTGAAACCTGAAAAAATGACATTAAAAATTAAAATGTTTGAAGTTTATGATAAAAAAAACTTGAAAAACTCCCCGCTGAAGCCTCTTATACACATACGTTGTTATACATTTGCCTGATAGCTGCCGCAACAATTATTACTTTCTTATTAGTTTTAATTCCCCAGCATTTCGGTCCGATAAAATAAGGTAAAGCACCGGACATAAAGACGCTTGATGGCCTCCGAAGGCGAAGGAAATTGAACTGTTGAAGCGTGTCAGTCCGGTATCGCCGAGAGAAGATTCCAGCGCCGCGCCTGTGCACCGGGGGGAAAAAAAAGCTTAATGTCAGTGTAATTTGAAAAATAACAGGAGCGGTGGAGTGAACCTAAACCTTCCTACTCCCGCTGAACTCGACGGAGCATTCAGACTCAAATTCAGTCCTGGAGATTGCAGCGAAATGAATGCGTTAGGTGGAGAGAGGGAGAGATGGGAGAGATGGGGGACGTAATGAAGCTTTGGTTGCCTCAGACTGAGAGAAGATTGGGAGGAATCTCTGCAGTGCCGTGTAATAATCGCCCCTTGAGTCTCTGGCAATCACTGATTATTCAATATGAAGAGGACGGCGCTCTCTTTTCCCCACCATTAAGTCTTTCATGTTTCCTCTTCTCTATGTCTACTTCCGTCTTCCATCTTCCTTACTCTGCAACGCCGCCTCGGTTCTTCTTTTATCTGTCTCCCTTCTCTCCCCCCCGTCAGTGTCTCTCATTTCCCCCGTGATTAGAAAGTAGAGTGGTATTCCTACACACTTGTCTAATGAAAGCAAAATGAGTCCCTATGTTTCATAATGACACTCGCGTATGTGTGAATAGCGTCGTACTCAGAGGGACAGTGGGCACTCCAAGCTAATTACCCGCGTGGGAAGTCGGTGCTTTTTCGCCGTTTTAATAACGGGAAGAAACAAAGAACCAGCTGACAACGAGAGAGTTAACAGTCAGCTGTGGATGCGCACACAATAAACAATAACTGCATTTTGTGGCATTTTGAAGTAGCGAGGACGTAAGAGGTCGAGTAGCCGCCGCTCGTGTAACCGTATGCAGGAGGTTTGGAGAGGTTTTGATTTACAGCAACAAGCAAAGACCCAGTTTACAAACCAGTGTGGTCAAACTGGTCTCAGTGCTGGTTTCCACGCCACAATCTGAACTTGTTTGGGCCCCAAAGTGTGTCAATATCAAATAAATGATTATGAAATTAATAATTATGTAATAATAATTATGTATTTGATTTATTTAGCGCTTTTAATAAAACTCAGACACTTTACAAACATTTTTTAAATTATTAAACAAATACGTAACAATTAAAACAATGAAATAAATTGTGTGAAAAATAATACTTATATATATATTATATATATTATATATATATATAAGTATATTGTTTTAATTGATTGTGAAATGCATATATATATAGTTTTAATTAGTTGTGAAATGCAATACATTGTGTTTTTTCATATATATATATATATATAAATATATATATATATAGTATTATTTTTCAAACAATTTTAAGTGTTTTCATATTTTTCATTTTTTTTAATTGGTTGTAATATGAAGTGATTACAACTGTGCTCATTATTTTTTAAACAATAATAATACATCAACAATGTCAAAGTAACTCATAATCTTTACTGTCGGAAAGGCAATAAGGGAATAAGGGAAAGGAAGTGAAAAAGTGACGGGATGAGTGTCAAATAATTGATATTCGATAAAAGCCGACGGTGTATGTCAGGTCATCTTGAAATGAAAACGTCTCGTGAAAAAGAAATGATGATATCATAAAACTGAATGATGAAACGACATCACGTAATAATGAGTTGAGATTAAACCTACATCTTGAATTATGCAGCAATCTCTCCTTTTATTTATATATTTCACATATTACATCGTAATGAATATTTTACAATATCTTTATTAATGTATTATCGAACTCTTTGGGGTTCAATCAACTCGAAGTGTGAACTCTGTTCGGCGTGCAGCGCCAGAGATATTTCAGCACCTTTTTTTTTAATTTCAAACGTTCATGAAGCGTCGAGCGTCGCGCTTTCTGTTCCCGCGAGCTGTCGCTTTTGGAAGTCGCCGCTGTCTTTAAAAAGTCAAACCAAGAAAGCGGCGCACGCCCTGACAACTTAGCGCACGGATAGAAAACAGCTCGATCCGTCTGCTCCATCGTTTAAGAAGCGGCATAATGAAACAGCTGAGCGCGTGGAGCGATTATCTGCCGCTCATCTCTTCAAATGACGGAGCCGGCGGCTTCATTTGCATCCGGATCTCGGCGGCTAATTAAGAACTTTTTGCCGATGCCGTGCTCACTTCACCTGGTGTGTGTGTGTTTGTGTGTGTGTATAAACTCGTCGCCGACACCGCGCTCGTGATCTTTTTGAAGAGAAAAACCCTAATTATGGCGGCGAAAAAAAATAAAACATCAGCATTCTTGGTTCTTTTTTACAAGCCGGTTATTATTTTTCCGCAGAATAAATTTGTGCCGGATGTGTCAAAGTGTGCCACAGTCACCGCCGTCTGCCTTTTTTTTTTTCTAGGATCCACGTATTTACTATGCCTTATTATTGAGCTGTAACCCAGAAACCAGCCGCCTCATTTCTCCCCCTAAACTCACACACACACACTTTTTTTTTGTTGACTGAATCTGTTCACGTTCAGACGTGCCCACCGTGGGTGACCTCACTGCTCGGTCCACACATGAAGGTAATGGTGTCTCTTCTTTTCAACCCTTTTCCTGGACATAAATCCCCTCAATGTGACCCCAAACTTGTACCCTACTTTGTTACCCCATTGGTGTTTTCTCCTCTGTTTCCTCTGGTCACATGATCACTGACACATCTAGAGCTTTTTGAACTTCAGACTCCCTCTCTCTCTCACTCTGTGCCCCTTAATCCCAGCTAATGGATCTAAATATATGTATATACATCCATATCTTCAGCATCAGCGACACAATGGCGGTTCCCCAGAAGTTCACATGAAAGGCAGCTGGTGCACATTAACATGTCATGAGAGCCAGCTGGAGGAACAGTTAAACATTTTAAAGACATTGCTGTGAACCATCTGCAATCCGCTAAAACACGATGCACTAGGCACCATGTTTTCAGGGGTTTAATTGCGTGTCCTGCGTTGTATCAATGCCAATTTCAGTTTCAAGTCCATGACCATTGTGACCATTCATTTTTAATGGTAGTTTTGGGATAGCAGCTTTAGCTTTAGCACCCGGGGTGGCCAATCAGATTTCAGAGGGTTAAGCCTCGCTGCACTCGGTCATGCCCCTTCGAATAGTGCGGCATTAGTTTAATTTTTACTGGAGGAGACAGAGTAGCATGAGAGGGCTCGTTTGGATGTTTCATGAGGTACTTATTCACAGTCGGTGTGTTATTCACAGTGCGTGGTGGTTGTCACGCTCCTGATACCAGGAGTACCGGCTCTGGAGCAAAGCAACGCAGCGACACGTATTTTAGCCTCCTACAAAAATTAGTCCGAGTTTAATTGTACGCAATCTTCAGGATGTTTCCACTGCTTTACCTTGCTGTCAGACAGACGTTACCAATGACAGAAAACAGGAATTGAACCTCGCAGAACACGAAGCTACACCTGCAGCCCTCGTGCTCTGCGTGGTAAAATCTTTTTTTTTCAATGGAGCTTTGAAGAGAGCATAGATAGCGGCCATCTGACGTCGAGGTGAAGCGATGGAAAGATTCTAAATATAGCACGCTCTAGATTTTTGGTTAAAGTACGTGTTGCTGCCGCCTCCGTCCACAGCGTTGCATCACTTTGCTCCTGTTCTGTTCCTCCAAGATGGGGGCGTGACACCCGCCATCTACTGTACGTAACACGCTGGCTGCGGGTGAGTAACACCTCATACAACCGCACTTCAAAACATCCAAACTAGACCCTTAATGCTGAGGTCTTTCGATAGTGTATTTCCGATGTTATCGGTGTGCGTTAAAGGAACAGACGCCTCGCCGGCGGTTTCTCTGTGTCGCTGTGCTCGAGCTTTTTACTCAGTATCATCAATCCCGGCGTGAGGATCCTTCAACTCAATGTGCTGGATAAGAACAGGCAGTTCAAAGCCACAATTTCTCCCCGTTTGCTTTGGCGCAGATCAAGGAGGGCGTGACGATGTGAATCACTTTCACGGCGTAAAAAATATATATTTCCATTTCCCGTCCGACCTTTTATTACTTCTGGCGGTGAAACCGGCTCGTTAAAAGGCGCCGGCCGGCCATGAGGTCGGGGGGGGTCTGTGAAGACTCATCCTGGGAGGCCGTTGCTTGGCAGGCAGCCCCGGTATATGTGTGTGTGTGTGTGTGTGATGAAGGGCGGCGACTCACGCTGCACTCGCAAGACCAGAAATAAATGTGTCGGCCAGGCTTGAGAGGACTTCCTCGAGCAGAAGGAACCCCACCCCCCTTTCTCTCCGGGGGGCCGGTTGGCAGCACCGGCTCTGGAACCGCACCAGAGCAGGTGAAAGCTTTCCCGTCTAGACCAGCACACCTGCGCTCCTTTCATACAGAACTAAAAAACCCCGTAATCCCTCAACAAACGCCTTTTCAAAACTCTCCTGTTGCTTGTTATGAAAAAAAGCGTAAATAAAAAACTTCCCGAAAGTTGTAAAATACTTGTCGAGGTTTTGGCTCTTTCTTATCTGGACTCCGCCATCGCCATCATCACTCTGAAGTGTTTTGCTTGGCCTGACCCCTGCAGATAAAAACGTACAACCTGTTTGTGTTCAGACTGCTAAAGAGGGACAAATACACGCCGCCTTACCCGCCAGTTTTCATGCTGCTGGAACAGTGCCATCTACTGGCTCGCTCCTGCGTGACATGAAGGGACTGAACGTGTGTCTAAAGAATATTTTGCTTTTTATTTTTTAATGATTCAAGTCATTAAAAGGTGTCAAAATAAAGGTGAACAACACCAGTGTGACGCACACAGTCACGTGGCGTTGCACCAAAAAACTGTGTGTTTATCAGTGGTTTGGTCGTCATGTGTATAAGATGGCAGCCAGTGTCGCTGGCTTGCACCGCACATGCTGATATCAACCTGAATAACGATCTCCTGTGTTTGTCTCTTGTTCTGTTCTCACCTTTCCCTCACCTCCCCCTCTCCCTCTCCTTACCCATAATCCTCCTGCGGTCGACTTCACCTCGCCCTGCAACCCCATCCCAACGTCCGTGACCCTGCAGCAGTGAAGCGACCCGTCCGTGTCCGGCCCTCTTTAGCGTCCCTCTCCTCCCCCCCGTTCACCTGAGAGAGAGCTTCACGCATCCATCCCCCCTCTCCCTCTCCCCCGTCCCCCCGCCCTGTTTTTACTTTTCATCGTCTCCAGTGTTTCCTCCTGACGTCTGCACTGAACCCCGGCCTGTGTGCGTTTGTGTGCCGTGTGTGCGAGCATGCATGCACGGGCATGTTTGACTGTCATGGTAAGGGAAGGTGCTGCGGGGGAGGGGGAAGGGACGGTGCCCAGCCAATTTTAAGACTTTAATTTGTCATGATTTTCCCCTTCGATCCTTGAAAACCCCCCCACCCCCCCTTCTCCTCCCCCTCTTCTGCCCCCCTCCCTGCTCTACCTGAAGGCCTTGGGGACCAACAGCACCAGTGGCAGTATTGATCCGTACCTCTCTGGTATCAAAGCGGGACTTCTCTCAGGCCGAGTGCCGTCCCCTGCGGCGGCGTTTGCCCCCGGCCTGAGGAAGTACCCCCAGGAGGGAGCGAGGACGCCGTCCTCCAGCCAAGCCAAGGCCCTGCTGGTGAGCCTCTCCGCCTCCGGCCTGAGCGCCGAGGCCCTGCTCCTCTCCTCCACGCTGCGCCACCGCCGCCTCCTCCGCGAGCAGCGAGCCGCCTCCTTGCCCCTGCCCAGCAGCCGGTCCTCCCCCACGACTCCCACCGCCCCCACCGCTTCCTCCCCGTCGCCCACCTCTTCCTCGTCGCCCACCACCCCGACTCCTTCCCTGTCTCCCTCCTCTCCCACGCCTCTCCCCTGCGGCCCCCAAACCCAGCGGTTGTAGCTCCGGCCTCAACAGCTGCGAGGAGGAGGAGGAGGGCGGCGGCGTGGATACGGACCTCCTCGCCTCTGGAAACTCTCGGTGAGGAGGAGGAGGAGGTGGAGGTGGAAGAGGAGGACATGGGAAGATTCAAACACCATCACATGAACCATGAAGAGAAAACAACTCCATTATTGAAACTTCCAGCGTTATTTGGTGTCCTATTTTACTTCAAGATTTTTTTTTCCCCTCCTGGCTTCACTCACGGTGTGTTTTCATATTTTCACGAGGAGAACTACCGCACTGTAAACGGACTCACAAGTTTCCTACACCTCCCCCTCCCCATCCCCTCGTCCCACCGGCTGCAAGCTGAGGTGGTCTGGATGGATTTACCGGCAGTAGCGGTCTCATAGAGACCCCTCACTCCAAAAAAGGGGGTTTTTAGTGGAGTAGACGTCATTTCTAGACTGTGACATTTATCAGAAGAAAAAAAAAATAGAGCTGCAATAATCACCAAGTGAGTCCAGTAGTTGTGTGTGTTCAGGATAATATTGCTCTCACTTTACCTGCATCGCCTTGCAGAATGTGCTCAGAAAAAGAAAAAAAACATTTAAAAAAATCAAAAGTAGATCACGGTGATGATTGTGGTTTCACACTGTTTTGTGTTTTTAAAAAAAGAGCCAGTTGTGGCTTCTTTTTTTCTGGCATCGCCTGTGTTTTAAACTCTGAACTGGTGCTATATTTTCCCCTCTTGTTGGTACACACTGTGTAACGAGTTTACATGATTGCCCCCTCACCTCCCTCCGAAACTTTAACCTGCGCTTTGTTCAACGTGTAACATCCCGCTGTCCCACTTTTGAGTTTCCCCGTCACGCTGTTTAAAGAACAAATTATCGGAAAGAAATGTTTCAACTTCAAAAGTGTATTCACGAAGAAGAGAAAAAAAGCACATCGTAGGGCGCAGAGTCAGAACGGCACATTTCTATTTATATTAGAACCAGGAAGTAAAGCTACACAAACGGGAGGGGAAGAACGCGAGCGCTGAGTTGTATAGACACGTTTCTCTATATGTGTGTATCAACCACTTAACGATGACAATCAGGATGTTTCCCGCAGTAGCGTCCGACAGGTTGCTCTGGCGCTTTAGCACCTGACATCACAAACCTTCTCCAAAGACTCGAGCACACACACACACGCACGCAGAGTGATGAACAACACACACATTCTGCACTTGCCAAGCTGTTTGCAGAAGCACAGATTCAACTAGTGTGGTTTTTAAGTCACATCTGTTGCAGCACTGATAGTAACGGAGCCACATCCACCACAGCGGGCGGATCAAGTGGCTTCTTCTGAGGCACACGTTTTCTTTTGAACTTCACGGTTCTTCTGCCGGGAAGCGGCTTCCAAAGTATTTAGCAATTTGTTAGGTCTTATTGTAAAACATAACACCTTCTTTGAAGAAGAACAAATATATATATATATATATATTATATCTTTCACGGCAGTGAAGTGATCGCACTTCAACGTCTGTGGCACTGTTTCAACCCTTTTTCTTTTTTTTTGCATCGCTTGAAAGATGAAGAAAATCGGCGCATATTCAGCAAATTCAGACACGACTCGACTCTTGAAGTGTGAGAATACAGAAATGTAAAAAAGCGAAGCACACTTGACCCTTTCGTCTGATCTTGACCTTGTGAATCTGCCTAAATACGATGAGCACAAAGCCACAAATGTTCATAGAAGGAAGAAAACTGTCCGTTAGATTCCCAATATTGCCGTTTTTATTACCTTGCATGTTGAAACATTAATGAATGTGAGGCCTTTGGTGTGCATCAAGGAGGGGAGTCGCCACTATTTATAGCGCATCAAAGGCCCGTCAGTGATTCCCTAAGTGTAAACCCGGCACAAGGAACCATTTTGAAGCTCCCTGTCCTGTGTCATTGCCTTAAGGCTGCCCACTGGGGAGGTGATGAGGGTGAACTGACAGTCATAGACAAAGTGATTTCATATATATCTTTTTTTTTTCCCCGCCAAGAATGACTGTGTGAAATCCAATCTTTTGTGGCATTGAGATTAAAACATGTGGGTTTGTGTCAAAGAGGAGGCAGCTCGAGGAAAAGGGGATTAGTTTGGGGGACATGTGTTTGAAGGCCGGCTTCGACTCGCCCCGAAGAGATGAGAGGACGGGTCCGACGGCCCCGAGAGCCGCTAAGCGGCTGCTCTTTTTCCCCCCGCCTTCTCGCTTTGCTTTGTCTTTTCGGTGCGAGATAAGAACACTGAGTCGAGGTTATCCTCGGGGCAAAGTGTGACACAGCTCCCTCTGAACAGTGTAATTAGCACCATCGCATATTTCTTTTGCAAACAGTACTCTTTGCCTTTTGTGGGACTGCTGCCTGTTCGTCTGCAACGATGCGGCCATGTTTTTTTTTCTCCCAGTGCCTCAAAGACGATTGTTCTTTGCAAGAAATCCCTCTCTGTGTTCCAGTATTAGATCAGCAGCAAGTGACAGTAGAACACTTTTTTTTTTTTTACCCAAAGAAGAGGCTCGTTTTATTTCCCCGCTGCATACTTGAAGCGTCAGTGTGTGTCAGGGTGCAGCGGTGGCGTTTGACTAAACACTCCCCTGAGCGAGCGCCAACGATGTGCAAAACTGCGAGCTCGCAGCACAGCGATTATTATTTATTTATTTTATTTTTAGAAGCCTTCGACCCCGGGGCGCTCTCTGCAAAGCGCGGCGCCGCCAGGCAGGTTCAAGCCCCGGGGTTTTTCATATTGAAGTGAAGTCAAATGAAAGAAATTCTCTTACTCATGCTGTTTCACACTCAAATCCATAAAAAAACCTCTTTGAGTTTAATTTTATTTGCTGCATTTGCGTCTGGTGAGCGTTGCGGGGAGGAAGCGTTCGCGCTTGGCCGCTTTTTCCCGACGAAAAACCTGCCGGAGTCGCGTGACCGCGCTCTCCGAGATGATTTTACTTTTTACTTTTTCTCAAGACAAGTGTCAGTGGGCTGTGATTTCAACGTGGCCGGAGGGCACGCGGCGCTCACGGCGGGTGAAGCCCCTCCCCCTCCCCCGGCAATCAGAAAAACTCATGCAAACTTGAAATGAAACATAGAAATATACATATATAAATATATCTAAGTGAGATGTTTGTGTATGATATTATAATTGTGAAGAAAAGTGTGACATATATATAGGCCTAGATTAAATTATATACTGTAAAATGTCATCATCTCTTCAGTTTTATATATAAATTAGTGACCATTTTGTACAGATTTTTTCTTTTTTAATTCATCGAGAGAGATATCGCATTTCACACTTGAGATTATTTATTCATACGCAGAACATTTTTATATTTGTTTAAAAATATCTGTATAGATAACACTTATCTGTAATATACGCTGAAGTTTTTTGTTTTTTTTAGGGTTTTCGTTACGAACACCTGAGTTGGATTTTTACGTACGTCGGACTTTTATTTTGAAAAGCTCGTCCCTGAAAATGCTCGTCCAGCTCGTCTGCACCTCTGCCTCCTCACGCGAAGGGCCACTACTGGAGGTGTGAGCGGCTGGACCAGTGCCTGTGCTTAGGGGCTTATTTTGCTACTATCCTTTTTTGATTTCACAGGGAAAGGAGGGTCAGGGGTTTGTTTTCTGTACCTGTGGTCTGTTCCTTCTGGGTTCCACTCCCATCCCGTGTTTGTGATTCAGCTGGTTTCGTTGGTTTCGTTGGAGATGTATCGCGGTAACCGCCGTGAAAAAGGTGAGTTCGATGGCCTTTGCGAGAAGTTACACGGCTTTAATTTTCCTCCTCCTGCTGCGTCACGGTTGCATGTGAATGCAGGAGCGGGTAGCAATGTGAATGTGGACGCTCAGTGCAACACAAAAAACACACATTCAGAGACGACTCTTCCTTCAACATTCGGCTGCACTGAGCGGCTTTAAGTAGCAGCTAAGCTAAAAACCGCAGACGTCGACGAGGGAATCACGTGCGTGAATTAGAAGTTTTATCTCTTCCTTTGCCATTTTAATTTTATTTTTTAAAAATAACAAACCTACGTTCTATATAGTATGTACATGAGATTTTTACATGAATGTGTGGATGTTCAAAAATCTTGGCATCAAAAAAAAAAAGTAGAAAAACTAAAAATTGACTTGTAAATAGGCCGAGTCGTTCCTAGCGGAGTTCAACGAATTGTTACGTCCAAAAAGAAGATGTTTTTATTAATAAACTTACGACGACGATGGGTACAAAAAGGTATATACAAAAACAATGCATGTATAGTCTCAAGCAATCGCACGGTGCAGTCGAGAAGATTAAAAAAAAAGACAAAAAAAGTCGTCTACGTGTGTTTCTCCAAAAAATGAGAAAGAGAGGAAGAGAAAAGCGGTTCTATGTTCGGGGTTTTTTTTACAAACATGAAGAGAGAGTTATTACTTTGGGAATGACACAGGCATGTTCAATCTTACTGTGGTGTTATGTGACGATGAAGATGAGGATGACGAGGGTGGGCCTAGAAGTATTGGATTGTCGTGAAGGATTGTCGAACGCTTGAACGCCCCTTCCCCCCCTCCCCTCCAGCCAGACGGTTGTGCTCTTCCCACAGAGTGATTACTCCCATTTGTAGAGTAGTGTGATATAAGAACAAAAATAATACAGAAAATAGATCTATAATATAATGATATATAAATTTAAAAGCCTACTGATACCGGAGATACTAATTTATCAGTGTGGATGCCATGATATTCTGTGAGAAATGTGTGTGTTTTTCCCGTGAGAAGACAGTAGGCAGTTGAAACCTGCCTTCCTTTTGTACATACTTTGCTGTGATTGTGTGTCCAATAAAGTGCAGCTCTCTTGTACAGTGGCGGCGTCTGATCTTGATTCGTAACAAGCCGTTTACGGTCGGCGGCGAGCGGCTACAAACCTGGATGCGTGTCGCGTCATCAAAGCTCCCAACACAAACACACAAGGTCTGGAGGTTGTTTTTTAATCACTCAACAGGATGCAACGCTACAAATTCAAAGCATCCGAAGTCGTTAGGCGACCGCGGGGAGACATTGTTATGTCATCAGCGACATTTGGAATACAAATTGGTTTGCAGGCATTAAAAATAACAAACAGTTGCAACATCAAATTCTATTTACACACTGAAATGTTTTTTTTTTGTGTTGATATACTGTATGTACAGCACGTTTTTAAAAGCGCGTTCTTCTGGCTGCGCCTCGTCGGGAACAGAAGCGGCTTCAAGTGTCCTGGCGCTGGGCGGGCCGCCGACCATCTGTCCGCCGGTACGGCGTGTTCCTCAGATCTGAGGCAGAGCAAAGACGGGAACATCAAGCATAGCTTCACCCTTAAAAAAAATATCAACACTTGACTTCCTCCATCCCTCCAGGAGGCGGCGGGTTACCGTACCTGTGATGATGTCCTCCAGAGCGCCGTCCTTCCCCTCGCGCACCTGAGGTTTCACCTGCCTCTTCTTCAGCTCTGCTATCAGGTCCAGCTGGGGCATCTTCGGCCCCTGAAGAGCAAATACACACATAGTTTCATCATTAAATCCCCTTTTCATAAGTGTTTGAGCGTCCCAGGTGTAAGCCACGGTTTATGTTGCATGAAAACTGCACATTTACAATAAATTATGCAACATTCTTGCCCTGCTTTTGGCGAGAAATTTATTTTTTTTGCTGTAAATTCATATGACGTGGACCCAGAACAAGTGAAATGTTGCCCCCTATATCTTTGCTTACACCTTTAAACAACCAAGGATAACACATTTTCTAAAGACTAAAACCTTTTAACCTCTTACCTTTTGCGCGGCCTTGCTCGGAGACGGCGACGACACCTTTTCCTCGCTGCTCTCGCTCTCCATTTTCTTTTTCTGCTCAAGCTGTTGCTGCGCCGCCTGCGTTCAATCAAGGATAAAAAAGATCATTAACGTCCAGATGCAGCGACTGTAATGGATGAATATGAGAAACGCCGCCGCACGTCCTCACCTTGAAGGCCCTTATCAAGCGTCCAAACGTCGGGAAAAACATGGACGGCTGCGTGGTTTTGGGGTTCTCGCCGAAATACTCCACCACCGAGCCGTACGCCTCCTGGAGGGAGCCGGACACGAGACGCGTGTGTGTTAGCGTGTAGCGAGGCGTAAGCCGTGTGTGAAGACGATACGAACTACCGGCTCACCTGAGCCGTCTTGCCGTCCTTGATCAAAGTCTCCAGCTGCTCGCTGTTGGTTTTGATGAAGTCCTTCAACACGGGGCTGTCGTCCTGCACCAGGAACTCCTTTTTGGTCATCTCCATCTCCCGTTCTAACGAGCGGATGTCCTGCAGCATGCCGTCCAGGGACACTGGCGACGAAAACAAGTGAGTTTAGCACCGCTCCCGTTTTGAAATTACAAGCTACAAAGCTGCTTGACTTGTTGGCGGGAACGTACCGAGCGCCGCCTTGTCCACGAAGTGGATCTCGGTGTGGAAGTTGGCCAGGTCGGGGTATTTCTCCTCGATGATGCCGGCGATGAAGTGGAGCAGCGTCTGCGAGCGGTCCGTTGACTTCGTCTCCAGCAGCTGAAAAAGGGTTGACGACGTTGATTTGGTAGGTAACTTTTTCTCTTATGGGATATCGGTGAATCTAGCTAAGGTTTGCTAACATTAGCTACCGTTGTGCTAATGGTCCATACCAAGTAAAAGAAAGCATGTGTCTAAGAGTAAACGTAAGGAGAAGCTACTCACGAGGTCCAGACTCTGCAGCCGGAAGCCGTACGCCGCCCCCCTCTTGCTGCTGTTCATGTAGTTGCCGAAGGCGAGGACGATCTGAGAGGGAAACACATGAGACGACTTGAGTGAAACCGCACGAGTTGAAGCGACGTCAGAACGCTGTAAATTCTCTTTTACGTACTTCTAAGAACTTTTTCAGTTTGGTTGAAGACTTGATGGACATGGACGCCGCAATGATGGAGTTCATTTGCTGTGGGTGAGGAGAAAGGAAAATGTCAAATTATTAAAAATACTTCACTCAATCAAAGCCAAGATGCTCTTAACATATAAAGCTATGTTATACATTAAAGTAGAATATAGCAAATATATTTACAATGTGAAAATACAACTTTTAATTCATTTTTTTTGCAAAATATATTTATTTATTTTCCTTTTATCATAAACCAATACACCAGTAACACATTTATTACCTTATTATCTATTATTATATTATATTTATGTATATTATACCTTTTTTAATTATTTAAATAAGCCTTGTACTTGAGGAGATAATCTGAATTTTAGTATTTAGTGTGTTTGATAAACTGACCGGCTGCAGCCGCTTGACCATATCCGGGAAGTTGCCCATGAAAATGAACGTGTTTATTCGCTGCTTCAGACGGGGAATCTTCCCGAAGCGTAAAACAAACTGATCCTCGTCCGTCAGGTCCTCCAGCGGGCGGCCGTCCTTCTCGTAGTTGACCAGCAGCTTCGTCTCGAAATCCGACGGTATGAAGGGCACGAGGATTTCCAGGAGGTCTATGGACAAAGACTTCTGGTCGTACCTGTGCCGAAAGAGAGCAGCGAAGGTCACACCAGTCAGCGCATGGGGAGCGAGAACGGGAGAACAATGCATTTTCCCAAGAAGTCACGTACGTCTCGATGGCGGTGCAAATGGCGGACGGGTTCATCCCCCCTTTGCGTAGAGAGATGGCCAGGTTCTTCGCCTTGTTGGCGTCAATCAGGGACGTCTTGGTGGGGGCCTTCTGGACCGCCTTCTTCTTGATGGCGGACACGTCTGCTGGAGCGCCCTGGGCCCTGGTTTTAAAGTGTTCCTCAAATATATCCATGTTCAACTCCTGGTGCAGGACGGAGAGAAGTCATGTGACACTGCAGCTTTCTAACCGTACGGCGGCACAAACAAAAATGGCGGCTGCGTCTTCTTACCTCCAGGACTTTCTCGTCATCCAGGTCGTTGAAGACGGTGCCCGTCACCTGGTTTGGTTTTAAGGCCTGCCAGTTTAACAACGGCATCCTGAACTTGGTCTGAATGGGCTTCTTGCTCTTAACCCCTAAGGAAACAAGGAAAGGAACAATCAGACAAGGAAGATCTTTACTGCGACTCCTCGGTTTTTAGTACTTTTTCCTTTCTGTCATTACCAGATTGAGGGTTTGGTGCTCCGGGTGGGGGAGGCGGTCCAGAACCAGGTGGGGGTGGGGGTCCAGAACCAGGCGGGGGAGGTGGAGGAGGGGGAGGAGGGGGTCCGGACCCAGTTGGTGGAGGAGGAGGAGGAGGTGGAGGTGGTGGTGGACCTCCTCCTCCGGGAGGAGGCGGAGCAGGAGGTGGGGGCACAGCGCCACAACCTCCGAGAGGAGGCGGTGGCGGAGGAGGAGGTGGTGGTGGAGGACCAGAGGCAAAACCAGGAAGTGGGGCCTCCATGGGAGGAGGCGGAGGGCCGGCCCGAGCGGCATCGGGGTCACAGGCTCCGGACTCGGAGGCCGAGGCCTGGACGTACTCGACCACCGTGACGGGCACCACCTGGATGTCCAGGCCTCCGGAGGCACTGCGTCCCAGTCGGATCAGCCCTTTGTCCTGCAGCTCCTGCACCTTCTGCTCCAGCTCCGAGGACGTCTGAGGGGCGAAGGCGCTCAGGCGCTCCCGGTCCTTCTCCCTCTCCCGGTCCAGCTCGCGCTCTCGCTCCCTCTGCTGCAAGGAACCGACCTGGGAGCAGGACTCTCGCAGGCTTTCCTAGGAGACACAGACATAGAAGCCTTTAATACACAATATATCATCACAATGTGTTACCGTTCTATGTAGGAGCTGTTTCACTAGTTTCACTATATTATTATTTGTTGTTTTGGGTATTTATTGTTGACACTACATGCTGATTAACACAAAAGTAAAACCAGTATAGTTTTGCAGGAATTTGGTCATAGTTTTTTGACAAATATTGACTTTGTGGTGGTTACAATTAAAAGTCATTATGACGATTTATTCACTCTACAAAACCATGAATGTCAGCCCCATGGTGCTGCTAAAGGTTAGAGGGTCACCAAAGTCATTAGGGTTCATCCTCTTGGAGCTATGAATGTCTGTAAAAAAAAACATTGTGTCAATCTTTTAAATAATTGAGATATTTCAGTCCGGACATCCCCAGAGCCGAAGTCGCTATCGGGGAGAAAATGCAAGGTCGCTTCGACGTATTTGAAGAGTGCAAACGCTCTCATCTTTCTTATTTCATATTGAGGATGATTATATTTCACTCTCCTATTAAGATGATTAAAATGAAGTGAACCGCCACTCTTTTGACCTCATTAAAACGGAGAAATGGCGCACCTCGCCCCGGCGGATTCATCTTATTAAACGCTGTGAATGTGGCGGAGCGGGCACTCACTTTGAGCAGCTCCGTCTCCTTGGTGGCCTGCATGAGCTGAGTCTCAAGTTCAGACACTCTCTCCGCCGTCTGGCTCTCGATCTCCTGAAGCCGAGCGCTCAGCTGCAGACAACAGACAACATCGATTTAGTTCAACCCGAGGACGATATCGCGGTCGAAGCCTCTTCCTCCTCCTCGTTGTTCCCAGAGGTTCCTGTATTTGACTCGGTGTCTGACCTCTACGTTGTGGTCCTGCAGCTCGTCCACGTGCTCCAGCACCCCTCCTCTGTTCTCGGCGTCCTCCAGCAGAGCGCCCACGTCCAGCACGTTGTCCAGGTAGGCCTGGATCTGCACCTGCAGCTTCTCGCTCTCCGTTTGCTTCAGATGCTGACGCACAACATTGGCACATTGTAGACTTTAATGAGGAGGATCTGTTGCATGTTCCACGTGAATATGTACTTACAGTACACAAGTAAGTAATCCAACGCTAATTTGATTATCAAAATAATCTAATTTGTTTATCGTTTCATATTATATCGTTATGTTTTGTCATAGATCAACATTTGCCTTGTTGAATATAAAATCAGTGAATATATAAATATATATATAAATGTGCATGTATGCATATTTATATATGCATATATATATATATGCATATTTATATATGCATGCATATGCACATACATATATATATATGCATGCATATATATATATATATATATATATATATATATATATATATATATATATATATGCATGCATGCATATATATAGGGGAAAATTTTGTTTTTATTTGAATTGAAACAGAAATGTGAAATAACTGAATTACTGTTGCGAGCAGCAAAAACAAGTCGCTTATTTACGCTTCTAGGAGTTAAAGAGCAAGCTTATCATCCGTTTGAAGTTGTGTTTCCAGGCACCAACATTCACTCCCTGTCAGCTGTTTTTTTGTTTGTTTGTGGTCCTGAGGAAAACATCCGGCCTCCACTCACCCCGAGGTACTTGTCCAGCCCGTGGTTGGTGAACTCAAACTGCAGATGAACGCGGAAGTTCATGTTCTCCACTGAATGCACCACGATGTTTATGAACTGCATGCACGCCACCTGGACACATTCAACGGAGGACAATTTAACAACTTCAAACGTCCCCGGTGTCTGTTCCACATGCAGGTAACGCGTGCGAGGACCCACCATGAAGTCAATGTTGCTGTCGTCATTGATGAAGTACTCCATCAGCTTCTCAAAGCGGTTCTTCTCTCTGCTCACCTGAGGAAAACACGGGGGTTTATCTGAAGAGGTGTTTTAATTGTTGTCCACACGGGGGCGTCGATGCAAAATGAGTTTTTCTGATTATTTTTTACCCTTAAAATTCCACATGGCTGCTAACATTGTGACTACGGTGCATGTGAGGACAGGCTTGTGTCAGTCATAAGTCATAAGACGTGAGTCATAAGTAATCCACAAGGGGAAGTCCGGAACATCGGTCGGGCTCATGGTCAAACGAAGCAAAGCGGCGAATGCAAAAAGATAATCTCACCTCTTTGAAGTTGTCGAAAGCGGACAGGATGATGTCATGTCCGCCTCTGACGAGACACACGGCGGCCAGCAGCTCCAACACGAGGGCTTTGGTCCTGTTTGCAGCGCGGGAGGGGTCAGACATGGACACACACACCAACACGTTGTGTCTCACACACACACACACCTGCACTCACCTGGGATTCCTGCTGTTGAGACTGAGGGTGATCTCGTTCACGCAGCGCGGGTGAGTCATCACCAGGTTGAAGCCCCACTGAAAGCAGAAACAGTTGTTTCCACGAGGGTGCGTTACAATGCAAGAAGACCAGTTGTGTTTCTACATTGTGAGCTTATTATAGTACTTTTAAATCAACACAAAAAGTGTGTTTTACTTCCGACGAAGCAAAGTGAAACAGTAGATTCATGTCGGCGCACTAGCGAAGTATTTGAAGCAGCCGTGTGCAGATAAAAAAGACTCAATCTGCTGATTACACATGAAAGAAAACACATATTTATAATATATTCCATTTCTGCAAGTAGATGTCACACCCTTTTCATTTAAAAGCATGTTTTTTATGACAGAAAATGAGACAGGTGAGTGTTTTTCTTGAGTGTGTTGAAGCTCTACCTGGTAGTTCATGATGGCGCGCAGGCACATGATGCACACGTGCACATCGTCTCTCTGGTACAACGCATGGGCCTTCTTATGCATCTTGTTCCCCAGAGTGCTGCTTATTCTGTGGAGGGATGACAAGAGACAGTCGACACATGCATACGTCGTTGAAGAAGGGGAGAAGCTGCCGTGTGTGTCTGTGTGTGTGTGTCTGTGTGTGTGCTAATGGTTTGAAGTTGAGGCCCAGAACGGCCACAGTGGGCCAATTATAACGACTTCCAGCATTGTGTGTTTGTGTTTTTTGCGGAGCTTTTTGAGCATCCGCTGTGTGTGTCTGACAGCTGGGACGTTATACCAGGTGGAAAGGAAAATAAGAAGCAAAAGGATGTGAGAAAATTGAGGTATTATCGAGTGTATCAAGAGGAACAGCTGTCGAGCAACCCGATGGCCATGAAATGGGATGAGGAGGGAAGCAGGATCATAACGCGGTAACAAAGGCTCACTGAGTTTAGATTAAAAAAAGACATTTCATCATTCACAAAGATGGGAAAACCTTCTGCTGCTGGTGAATCAAACAGGCCTGTCACTCGGGCATCTGTATTAATGAAGAAGATCCTGGAGATTTGGACTTAAATATGCAGGTGACTTGCAGAAAAAAGAAGCTAATGACGCTCTGCACCTTTAAGAAAAGGATCACAAAATGCGACCATCACTTCTGCCTCGCATGAGTCTGATTTCCGACTCTGTGTTCCTCTTTAATGAGAATTCATGATGTGGAGTTGCTTGATATACTTTCAATATGTGTATATTATATATAAAAACTTGTGTAATCTGCAGACATCTGGAGCTTCTCACTTGACAGTCAGAGCTCGAGCAGCTCGGGTCATCCCATGTGACGGCGAGCTGCCGGAGCTTTTGGTCAAGTCCTCCATCGACCTCTCCGACGGTTTCCCTCTTTCCGGCAGGGTGCCGCCATTCTCGAGGCTCTCCGCGTCAAACCTGGAGAGTTCGTAGCGACATAAGCGCGGCGGTGAATTAGATTCATGGTCGAGAGCGCCGCCAGACAGACAGAGAGAGACGTTTTCACGGCCGGCTGGTACTCACGAGACGTCGCTGTGAGCATGAGACAGATACTCCACCAGCACGTCCAGACCTCGGTTCTGCTCGTTGAGAAACTCCTGAGCCCAACTACGAACAGAGAGGAGGAGGACATGTTTTGTGAGTATAGATTCTGACTGAAAAACCACGATTATGTAATTCTAGAAAGAAGAAATAACACAATCTTGCTCTTACGAAAGGACACTTGTCATCCTGGTATTTTTGGCTTGTTGAAACAAAAGTTATGAACTCTAACTGACCCGGTATCATCATAATGGCACCAATATGCATTTAAATACCCACACAACTATTATTTATTATGCATGACAAATATTTAGTTGAACGCTGTTTGCACAAAAGGATTGTGGGTCATTATTGGCAGCTGGTTTGCAGACAGGATGCGACGGCACACCCTGGTGTTTTTGATTCACCGCATTTGACGAACTTTGTATTGCGTAGTGGTAGTGGAGCGCACCGCCTCCTTTATACCTAAAGAATCAGCGATTGTTATATAAAACTGTGAATCATAGCTTGTTTTATGAAGAAAAAAAGCTCAAAGCTGCTGTTTGGAGGCAAATTTTGGAGACCTCGCCTGAATGTTCTCTGTAGTAAACCATCTGTCACTTTGTCCTGCTTCACTTTATCAAAGTCAAGCTTTGCAGAGAGAATGTTCACATGTTGAATGTTCACATGTTAAGTGTTCACATGTTGTGTTATGGTTTGTTGGAGTTGTGACTTTACAGCTGCATCATTTCAACAAAATAATCATCCTGAGAGTGATTTTTTTTTTTCACGGCGCACCTGAAACCTTTTCATTTCTTCCTGTGTGTCATCTTCATTTACTCTTAACCAGCAACACGTAGACTGATATTTACACGTCTGAACAACATCTCACATGTGTACCTTTTATTATAACACAAAGTATTCAAACAGCCCTCATGGTTGCAGAGATGAACGCTTTTTAATTTGAGGATGACATTTTCGAGGAAAAGGCCAAAAAATAGGTTTGTTTTCAAAAAGGTTAAATCCGCCCTGAGTCATCGGCCACTAGTGGGCGCTACAGAGCGGCGCTCTGACGAGGAACACCAGTCTCCTTACCCGATGTGATTGGTGCGGAGCGATATCTCCAGATCCTTCAGGACCTGCGTGGCCTCCTGGATCCGTTTCTTCAGCTGACGCCGGAGAAGAAGAAGGAGAAGAGAGAATCAAGACACTGCTGTTATAGAAAGATGAAAGACGCGGTAAAATATGAATGGCTCCTGCACTGACCCTGCGGGACACCCCTCCTTGATCCTGGTAGAAGCTCTTGATCTTGTTCAGGTAGGTGGACGGGGGGCTCTTCACCTGGAAGCGCTCCTGGGGAAGAAGGATTCACAGGGAAACTGGCTTTTGACCCACTGCTCTTTTTTTCAAACATGTTTTATCAGAGACACGCTGAGCAAGCGCACAGCATCCTACATCTATTATTGCCCGTGCGTTTCAACACAACAAACACACACACACACACACGCTCTCTGTTTCCATGCCGACGCCATCAGTTGCCACCACAGAAAGAGCTGCAGGGTTTTTTTTTCACCACATATGAACTCTGGGTATTTATGGACTGTGTTTCAACGCCGTCCCAGCGAAGACACATGTGGCTGAATCCGGCTCACTTTGGCCCCTTTATGTCGACGTTAAAGACGTTAATTATGAAACCAGCTGGTTATTAATTGGGGGAAAGAAAAGTCTCACCTGATCACAGACGAGTTCCCACTTCTTGTCGTTGTCGTACTGGCTCAACAGCTGCAGTTTGTCTGGAGGCAAGTTCATGTAGCTCTGGAGGAGAGACACAATATCTCATTTTTACAGCCATCATAACTCCTCTTAGTGACATTCAAAGCACGCGATTATTACAGCTGTCGTGCTCATGCGACGGTATGCAAATCAAGCAAACCACCAGCTTTCTCTGCAGGGTGTCGACGGCCTGCAGGAAGCTCAGATGACTCAGTGTTTACACGCGTGTATTGACGGTTGTCACCTCGCAGAAGGTACACGCACACGTTTGGTCATGAAAATATATGATGAGGCAAATCTTAGAGATGTGATGACGGTCAGTAGTAAAGAGATGATGAAACAACGTGTAGGAATGAGAAAGCTGACCCCACAGCTTTCAAACTCGTGGATTTCAAATAAATCCACGAGGATATAATTGGATGGATGTTTGCGTCAATTGGATGGATGTTTTTTATTTATTTAATCATAGTTTAAATCATGATTTTCTAACAAGATTTAACTTTGATCTAATCTCATACATAATATTTATACAATCCACTCAACTGTAAGGAAGTTTCTAAGCACCTACACACACACACAGACACACACACACACACACACACACACCCCTCTCTGTTGCAGGTTGACTCAACCGTCTGAGGAGTCGACTTATTTCCCAAATCGAGCAGTTTCTCTTCACGTTGTCAGCCTACAGAGGAACGTTTGACTCCGGACAGAAAGGTTATTCCCCAAACGGAGAGATTTAATTAACCCAAATTATGTTTTGATAACCAAGTAAGGTTAAAATAAAAAGGTGTATTGAAGCCAGATTGATGCTCGATCACTGACGTTAAATAAAAGCCTTTAATTCAGAAGTTCAAGAGCTTTCTTTGGTTCTGGTTGAGTCAGTAATTATATTTGTGTTCATGTTTGGATTTTTATTCCATGTTTCCTTCACGTTCACAACTCTGCTGCGGTCTAATCCAACAACTGGTTGTTCACCTGATCCAGGAGCTTAAAACACAGAGACCGATAGTTTAGATTAGTACAAGTAGTTTCAGTTGACGCCCGCTGCTCCTGAATATTTAAGTGGTCTGCAGTTTCTTTGTCACACCTTTAAAAAAACAAAAAAAGATGCAAAAAGAAAAAACGACGGTTGCGTTGCTGCAGGGGAGTTGTGTGTTGGGGTGAAGGGAGGGGTCTCCTTGTGGGTTTTGTGGTGCAAAAAAAAAAAGAAGACACAAATGTTTGTGTGCACGCTCACTTAGATGAACAGAAGTTTAAAAACAGCGTCATGCACTTCTCATTTTCTAGAGTCGGTAACACAAATGTGAAATCCTGAATTCAGGAAGGTGCAGCATCTCTAAAATGCACATTTAAAGTATTTTGCTGGAAGAGGAAGTGAGGTCATACTTTCATGAAACGCCTGCGAGGGCACGAGGTGGCACGGTGCGTGTGCGTGTGCACGCTACGTGTGCACGTTCCCTGAGAGGTTTAGTCAACTTTTTAACAATAATGACATTAACAGTTTTCAATATTATGGGATTGTGAGTTTCCTTTTGACGTTTTCAGTTATTTCATTTTAGTTAAATAAATCCACGAGGATATAATTGGATGGATGTTTGCGTCAATGTTTTATAATTGTTCAGATTTTACTGGAGAAAAAAATAAAAACCTGCAAAGCTCATTAGCCATTTCATCATTTTAGCTCCAAAGAAACGCCATAAAGTGGATTTCTAACATTCTTTTTCATTCCTGTACTCTTTTTTTTAAGTAATAGATTAACAGCTTACACAGAAATACATAATCAACACAGTGAAGTATTTGCTTCACTGTGTTGAATCAGGCGTTGGTTCAATAAGAGATGTTTTTTTTCCTGCTTCTCACATCTGCAGAGACAAAAGATGTCACTCCATCATTAACCCATGATGTCACACTTACATCATAGAAAGGATTTAAAATAAATTCACTGAGCAGAAAGTAAAGTTAGAACCACACGAATAACCCTGCTCATTAACAGGATTGAGACGAGTGTAAAAACGGAGATTTCAGTGCGTCAGCAGCTGTTGTCTCAACATTATGTTTTGATGTGTTGCTCTCTAAAGTGTTCATCGTGATGTTTTTCTTTTCTTTTTTTTTCCCCTGGCAGTGCGGCTGTTGAAAGAGTGAACAGTTGCTTTCCGGTCTTATGGTCTCGCTCATGTAAATATGTTGCTCAACTTCCCCTTGGGGCCAGCCGCCTCGCCGTGCACGAACCGACCTGCTGCGAGTCTGACGTCCTCAAAACAAAAAAGGAGAGAAGTCCTTTTGCTGAATCTGACAGATAACATTTCATTAATGTATTGTGACGTCTCTACTTTGAACGAAGCAGTCGTTTGTGCAAAAATGATTGGGCAAAATGACTTATTTGCAAAAAACATACGTGCATAATTATCCCAGCTTTTGCGTTAAGCTTCTACAAAACCATAGCTTGCGTTGATAAAACACCGAGCGCATGATCTCACCAGCACCACGTTGAAGCGCTCCTCCAGCTCCTCCTCTGGGGGCATGGGCAGTTTCGGGGGAGCCGGCTGCTTCTTCTGCAGGGTCGGAGCGGGGTCGCTCATCGCCGAAGCTCCTCCGGCTGAGTTTCTGGCCTCTCGGCCGTCGGACGGTTCCTGCTCCGAGCCCCCCGTGGCCGCATTCCCCATCACTAATCTCCACAAGTAATCCAGGAGGAAAGCTGTGTGCGAACCCTTTTTTTCCTGAGAAATCGGCGTGTGACACAAAAGGGATCACTCGAAATGACAAGGACAAAAAAAAAAAAAGGGTCTAAATCAAAACTCTTGGGCCTTCAGGGAGACGAACATCAAGACTCTGCTCTACTGAATCTGCCTTGGCCCTGAGGACAGGGTGGGTGATGAAAGAAGTATGCTCGTCCACATTTCTGTCCTATCTCTCTCTGTCTCCAAGTTCCTCTGACAACAAGGTTGCCAGCCTTGTTGGGGCCTCGCTGGGCTCTAAGAAAAGCCCCACCTTTAGTGTCACTCGCTATTATTCTCTACGCTTGTTGACCGAGAACTCCTCTGGTAAATGAGCACACGGGCTGCGTGTGAGAGGAAGGAGAGAGGGGAGTAGTGACACACTCTGCAACGCTGACAGAAACCACAGACACACAAAAAGCAGAAGAGCAACTTCCTGTGCAACCGAAGCCGAGGGTGGAGGACAGGGTGGAAGATGAACACACGGTGACTGATTGGCGTAGTGTGCAACAAGTAGGAGGTTGCTGAGAGAGCGATAGGGTCGCACTAGAATGAAATGAAGCTGAAAGAGTGGCAAAGGTTAAAGGAACATTGTGTAGGTGCAGATGTGAAGTGAACCAAAGGAAACTTTCTCGAGCTTTACCACAAATCCACTTCTCTACACTATCCATTCTCTTGAAGCTGAAGTTGCATTGGACAACGTTTGTTTTGGTCACTTTACTTTCCTCCACATGACGCCAGGTTATGTGGAAGACAGGTCAGTGGATCTACAGGCCGGAGAAAACTGTCCAACAGCGCCCCTCTGCGTTTGAGGCCGTCTACTGCATGTATGAGTGCTGCATTTGCTGTCTCCTCGGAAATGACTACTTCCTACTGTTTTACTGTAAATCGGCTTTGTGAAAAAATTAACATAATGCTAAGATGTTCTTTCCCTAACGTCTCTTACGGTGAAACTCTCTTACAATTAGCTATGAAATGACAAATCCTATCTGGTTTTTTTTCATCATTTGGGCACACGATGTAGGTCCTTCGGGGCAACTGATTGATAAATTAGCCGTTAACGCAACTTATCAATACATGGCCAACACTTTCACCAGCTGACACTGGTGAAACTGTTGATCATGTAGTGATGAATTGCGTCAATCTGCGAGAAGTCTTTATTTATTTGTATTTATTTGGCTAACTATATGAAACAGGGAGATCAGACGTCTCTAACGTCTTTTCAAGCAGAAGAGAACAGAGATTTACGAGGATCCCGCGAAGGCAGCACGGCTACTCGTTATTTTTACGTTGCAAGATGACGGACCCGACGACGTCGCCAGAGGATCACTGGAAAGTAAGTAACCGATGTCATTAAGTCAGTTAGATCAACTTTTTCCTCCTCAGACTGGCTCGTACGTCTCCTGCGTGCCAGCGGCGATAAATGTCAAACAATGTGAAGTCCAGTAGTTTAAGTGCTGCTGACGTTAAGAGCAGCGGGGCTTTGTTAGCTGCGCAGCTAACTACGGTTAGCTAGGTGAAACGTCACAGCGCGCGTTAAGTAAACAACTCTTACAGAAGAAAAAGCTTCTCGTGTTATTCTTGTGTACCTAAAATAGATTTGTTTGTTTGTTCCCGCTTTTCTTTCTTTCTTTGTTTCATTTCAAACATGCACGTGAGTTTTATTGAAGGGTTTGTCAGAGTGGATATCTTCCATTAGTTGGCGTGTAAGTGCATCGCTACAAGCAGCCACAGCACCTACAACAGGTGAAGAGGTGGATGAAAAGGTGTATTTGTCTTTAGGAAATGTTGACTGGAGCTTTCCACTAACGCTATACTCGTTAAATCGATGATCATAATCATAATATATTAAATATAATTCCTCCAATCAGGGTTTCCAAAGTAAAGCTGATCTTTCTAAACCTTTTTTTAAGCAACATTTAATGTAGATTATATTCAGGCATCCTCTTTTAAAATGGCTTTTTTTTTAAAACACAAGACTTAGTATTGAAATTAAACATTTCCAGGGTTTGGCCCACTTTTTGTGTTACCCTAAATTACCTATAATGGTGTTGATCAAACTGTAAATCGTTGCTTTGAAGCTGCACATTGGAATAACTGGGGCAATGCTCAGTGGGAGTGTTAAGACCTGGCAGTTGAGCAGTGCGTCTATTGTCATCGTATTTAGGGCAACACGTGTTTCCTCCCTTTTTATACCAGCGCCTCAGCTTCTGTTTTCTCTTTTTTCCATCTTCTGTTGGGTGATGGCCGAGCAGACAGACGGCGCTTTCAGCGACAGCAGCTTTGACAGTAAGTATTCAGTGGACGTTTGTCATATAATGTGATGATTAGGCTGTATGATGATGATGATGATGGTGACCTTGTGTTTCTAGTCTCTGAGATTGACATGCTAACATGTGGGAACATCTTTGGCGTCTGCTGTCTTGCTCTTTAGGTTTCTTTGCTGAAACGACCAGAACGGGTTCAGTCGTGTCCCGGGCCAACAGCATCGGCTCAACTAGTGCCTCCTCAGTTCCAAACACAGGTATTATGCTTATAACCAACATCTCTGACAGTTTAAAGAGAGAAAATGTACATTTTCCCCCACTTACCTCCTTATAATGCATGTACTTGTACTCTGAATTCCTTTCAAATACTATATAATCGTCTTTCCAAGAGTAATGGACCTTATTTGTCACTTTTCAATCAAAGTAAAAGATCGTTGTTAATCTGACATGCTGTGTCATTACTTGTTTGTTTATTGCAGTGCATGTAATGGAGACTGCAGAACATACGTATTAAATATTCAGGATGGATGTATTGACTAATGTTGTCAAAAATATCAGCGTGTCGACTGGTGTTCCCCGTCACAGAGGCATGTTTCTTAATCTGAGTCTTCATATATTCTACAACAGATGATGAAGACAGCGACTACAGACACGAGCCGTCGTATAAAGACTCGTATCAAGATCGGCGGAGACGAGCGCACACGCAAGCTGAGCAGAAGCGCCGGGATGCCATCAAGGTACGACTGCAAGAGGGTCTCTGTGATGGACACACACACTGACACACACTAACGTTTTAGAGTTGTTTTGTTGTGTGCTGTAGAAAGGCTACGATGACCTGCAGTCCATCGTCCCGACCTGCCAGCAGCAGTCTGAATTTGCAGTGGGAGCCCAGAAGATCAGCAAGGCCACCGTGCTGCAGAAGAGTAAGATGTGTTATACTTCTTTCCCATCACATACGCTGATCTCAGTTACTGCATATTTACTTTTTTCTTCTCCTCCCAGATTGTAAATATGCGGGGATTTATTGTCAAGCGGATCGTTTTCACCCAACACCGTTTAAAACCAAGTCTATTCCTTGTAATTAAGAATCATTAGACCGTGTTTATTATTTATTTATTTATTAACACCTTCACCGTACGCTTTGTTAAGACATGCCACAACAATAGTTAATGTAAATATTAACGCATTAAAGCTCATTCATGTTTAAGCCCTTCCAGTGAACTTTTGAATGCTTTTGCTCGTGTTACACAAAGCAGACACACAAAAAAAGACAAAAACATTGATTTCAATTAGCAGGTTCAGATTAACGGAGTTCACTAGAAGAAGATGGAGACAGAAATATCACACACACAAACACACACACACACACACGTCTGCATGGTTCAAATGTCTTGCGAGGGGAAAGAGGAAGTGGCAGCGTGTCTGGGGGTTCGAGGACGGATGTCACCTCTTTAACAAAAAGGAAACTTAAATCTGCGTGCGGTGAAGAAATCCCTGACGGACGCATTTCTGCATTTGTTTACAGCGATCGACTACATCCATTTTCTGCACAAAGAAAAGAAGAAGCAAGAGGAGGAAGCGTCTCTCCTCCGGAAGGAAGTGATGGCACTGAAAATCATGAAAACGTGAGATAACTGTTTTTATTCCTCTATAATTTATTTTATGTTCCCAAACGTTGACAAACTAAAACCTCCCGACTCGCGCTGCACCGGACTGATGGATCATAAAAGAAATGCTGATCCTGTAACACGGACAAAAAAACCTCTGCTAGAAATGCTTTGACTGCGGCGCCGAATCAGCATAAAGTAAAAATATCTAGTTAATAAAACACAACATGATCAAATAAAAGCTTAAAATGCTGCGTTTGGATTTTTATTGTGACACTTATCAGTTGTGGCCATTCATTTTGTGGCATATATTTCGGGACGAACAGGAACTACGAGCACATCGTGAAGGCGCACCAGAACAACCCGCAGCCGGGTGAGGACCAGGTGTCGGACCAGGTCAAGTTCAACGTCTTTCAGAGCATCATGGACTCTCTGTTCCAGTCCTTCAGCAGCTCCGTCTCCGTGAACAGCTTCCAGGAGCTCTCCGCCTGCGTCTTCAGCTGGATCGAGGAGCACTGCAAGCCGCAGGTTGGGAGCGCTTCGTGGACGGCTTTCCTCCACGTCTTTATGCACGCTGCGATTTAAAACCCACCCGTGTGCTCTTTCCTTCTTTCCTTCCTCCAGACGCTTAAGGAGTACGTCGTCGGCGTCCTCCGGCAGCTCAACGGTCAGCTTTATTGACGGAGCGAAACCTTCTGGACTTAACTCCCGTGAATTGACTTTGGGTTTTCCTCTGGCCTCTCAGGGTGACGTAAGAAAAAAAGAATTGTAAATACTTTAATCAGCCTCAGGCCACACCCCCAAGCTCCCACCGCGGGGCAGAGATGGATTGATAAGTGTTGAGACGGATCGTAAGTGCACACACACACACACACACCGCAGTGTATTTCAGCCTCAGCGGACGTTTCATTTCTCTTGTTCAGCTCAGAAATGCAGCCGACACACACGAGCTCAGGAGTAAAGACAATGTGTCGGATACACACGAGCGTTGTAGAGTAGCTGTGGTTGCAAACTTTATGTCGCCGTTAAATAAATCCTTTATATTCAGTTCATTGATCGTCTTCAGTGAGCCGTAACACTCCCAAAGCCACAGCAGAAGCAGGTTAAACGCTACTGCGCAGTCAGGAAGACGCTCTGTCTTTCATCACTGCTAAAAAAACAAACTGTTCCACCTTTTATTGTGACAAATAATGAGACAAAGAAGCGCCGATGATGCTGAAAATGCAGACGGCGTTCAGGTTCAGAGGTCGTGTCTATATGTATATAAGTCTGAAGAGACAATCAGTTTACTGTTCAATACACATTTCATAAATTAATTATGTCATCTCTTGAAATTTCAATAGTTTTAACGCCGCCATGATCGACGTTCTCCACGTTTGTCGCTCGGTGGCTTTTATGATCGATAGTTCATCCACAAAGACTGCAATACAAGTATGAACCGCTATTGATCCTATTTATATAAATATTATGAATCATTGTCCGGCTTAATTCACCCCGAGTTAAAGGAAGTCCGGCCGGACGAGTTAGATGTGGAGACATCGGCCCTCGTGTCTGTGAAATATCTTTATTGAGTTTGGTTCTTCAGTCGTAGAGATCCTGTTTGCAGCCTCAAAAAGTCCTGAATGTTTAAATAACTTGATAAACAAAAGAGGGAAGACAAACACGTCAACCCTTCATGACACCTGAAGGTCACGAGTAACAGTTAAGAACACAAATGAACAAAGAACGTACAACTCAAAATATGACGAAGTTATTGACATTTTCATAAACGGTTGAGGATTTTATGGTTTAAAAAAGCAAAGAAAAATAAACCAAAGTTGCCTAAAAGGCGACAAACATCCGCCAGTGTTGTCTGTTGTGTTGTAGTGTTTTTGTTTCAATGTTCTTTGAATTACAGTGAAGGTTGTTTTTGCCATTCAATTTTTATTAAAGATGTAACTTTTTGTTCAAGAGATAACCATAAATAAAGAATGTCCTGTGGCTCAGACCGCTGCCGTGTGTTGTCTGACTCTCGTCCATCGATGAAGAGGATGAAGGAGCGCGTCCTCGTCCTCAAACGCTCGGAACAACCACCTTACAGTCCTCGTCGGTCTCCACTCCGACCTCGTCCTGCGAGGGGAAACGCCCCGTTAGCTTCTCTCCAACACTGAGGGACTGATAAAGGATTATCTTATCTTAAAAACCCTAAAGTAGTGGCACAAAGTTTTATGAGCTCGTTTCACTCACCAGGAACTGCTTCTTGCTCTTCGGATACCCCTCCAGGATCGAATCCATCATGTCGGAAGCCTGAGAGAAAAATGTTTGCAAATCCACTTTCTCATCTTTTATCTGCTTGTGAAACTTGTCCTGTGCTGTTGATCTTTATTTAATAAAACATAAATATGTCAAATGTGACAGAGGATGTAGGTGTAAAATACCCAAGTTGTTTTGTTTGACATCAAATATTCATTTTATTATTTGTATTTGTGGTTTATTCCCTCCGTTTTGTCTATAAATATTTTTTTAAAAAATGCTTTTCACTTTAAATGTGCTTCTTTTGTCTGACTTAACAGTCAAACTATGATATTTACAAAGAAAAACTGCAAATCGTCAAAGCTGGAACCAGAAAATGTTTGTCATTTTTCCTTTAAACTTTGTCAATGGGTCATAAAAAATGTCAGTCACCTAATCAATCAACTAATTATTGAGGTTTTTTATACTTTACCAATCTCTTCCTCTTTTTCCACTCTTTCACGTACACATCCCGGTCTTTGTAAACCTGTAAATCAAAGTATGAGTATTGCACCACAGGCAGACGCAGCATCGTCTCTCAGATGTGTTGCTGCATTGAGCATAAATGCATCTCCACCTTCTCTTTCTCCTCCGGCGTGACGTGATTTGTAGCCGACTTTATCTTCTTCAAACGCTCTCTGTACCCAGAACACTCGGCTTTCAGCTCCCGGATCTCTGACGTCATTTCCTCCGTCGTGAGGGAGCTGCTGAGCTCCTTCAGTTCTGTCGGGGGAGAAGTTGCGTAAACGTGTACGTTATCGCCCTTTTTCATGATGCGGTGCGACAACAAAAACTGTCCCTTAAAGGAACAGTGCGTGGGATTTTAGGGGGATTTATCAGCAGAAATAAGCGGAGGCGTATTCAGTCGTATGCAATCTCAAACCTCACCACTAGATGTCACTAATGTCACTGTTTACCCTAATATCATGGGGGGCCCTTAAGAAAAGGCTCAAAATCAGGTGGAAAATTAGGAAATCGTCAATTTAACATCTTAAAAATAATAATGGAACTATGAACTTGTTATTTGGTCCACTTGTTCATGGGACATGTGAGTCTTGTCCGGTGAAGAAATAGTCTCCCTTCAAAATGGTAAAACCCACCTGAAATGTGTCCAACCTCTATCACTAACGTCAACGCTGATGTTCTAGGGTTAAAGGAGTGTCCTAGAAACAATTTACTGTAAAACAGTTCACATATCCTGATGAGGATGAGCGCATGGAGCCGCCTGGCTGTGAAGATGACGGGTTTACTGCACCTGCGTCCAGCTGCCTGCAGCTCTGGGTGAGCGACTGCACCTCCGCGCTGAGCTGTGAGATCTGACTGTCCATCTCCTTCAGGTCTTCTTCGTTCACATTTTTGAACTGAGACTGCCGGAGAAGGTCAGCAGGAATCAAGTCTAAAAGGACAGTTTCTACTTTTCCACAACAATGTCGTGTTTCAGACGAACAGACTGACCTGGTCAGCAAAGTAGATCTTCTGTTTGCCGTACGCCTTCTCCTTTATCTTGCCCTCCAGAGCCAGCAGCTCCATGGCTTTGACCACAGCCTGGTGAGGCACAAGGCAATCATTAAATTATAAGATGCAAACGAACCACAGCGCCTGATGGGTGAGAAACTATGAGTCCACACCGTTTTGCCGAATCCATGCTGCTTCTGTAGATTGCAGAAGATATCCTGAGTGCTGTAGGGACGGTTCTTCTCATTCAGGTATGCGAGGATGAGGGTCGCGCCTGCGGGTGACGTCAGCACATCGAGACAAAAATGGTAACGTAACTAACACGTAAAAGGTTATTGATAAATCTCATGTAAAAGGAAAGCTTCAATGACATGATATTCATGACTTTCCAATATTCAAACTGCTGTAAAAACAGATCCTTATATTTGTAAAGTAAACATACAACGCAGTCTTGTTCATGCTGACCTCTAATAGGGCCATGTACAGGGCCATGAGATTTTACTGTACAGTTTGAGAAAATTGACTTCAAAGTCAGCTTCAATGACATAATGATATTGATAATGTCACAATTTACAATATTCTAACTGCTATAAAAACAGATGCTTACATTTGTAAAGTGAAATTACAACGCAGTCTTGTTCATGATGACCTCTGCTATGTACATGGCCGTGAGATTTTACTGTACGGTTTTGGAGAAAATTGACTTCAAAATCACCCTGCAATGTAATAATGATATTCATAATTTCACAATATTCAAACAGCTCTAAAAGCAAATCCTTAAACTTGTAGTAAAGCAAGTAAAGCCTGAACAAGACTGCCTTGTAATTTTACTTTACAAATTTAATGGGGGCTCACTTGACCGCAGTCTTAAAACTGACTTGATGCTCTTTGATGGGCACGTGACCGCCTCGACTTTCGTACTTTAAAATCGTCGTCGTTTGTATGTTCAAGTTAAGTCTGAGTGAGTTTAACACACTCGTGAACAACACAAGTTTATTCCACGTGACTTAACAAAACATCACACATAGGTTGCTCTAAATCAGATGTCTCGCGCTGTAAAAGTGGGCGTATACTGAGCGAGCTAACGTAAACACACCGGGGAGCTAGCTTAGAAGTTGTAGCTGATAGATAACTTGTTCGTTAAAAGTTTTTTTCCTGAAAGTCAAGCGAGCCTCGACAGGAAGGTCAGAGACCACAACGAGCTTCTTACAGTTAAATCCCGACATGAAGCTAAACTCTTACCGTTGTCCTTCTTACTCATTTCTACGGCTTTTTCCTCTTTCACTTCAACGGTACGAAGAGTTTTCCCGCGAAATGTGCGTCACGGAAAAGATCGTTTATGCTGCACGAGCCATCACACCAGACACATAATCTCCTCAGCTCTGTCTCATCAAAAAACACGTTTACCTCTGCATATCTACGGCGCTTTTATTCCAATCACTGTGATTATTTGTTCTAAAATATGTCTTTATTATCTATAACTTTAGTTTTGTCCTTAAAAAATATACATAAGAAATGATATCCGGAAAAAAGAGCGGAGTGATAGCTCAGGTTTCAAAGCTAGGTTATTCAGGGTCCAACGTTGTGTTGGAAAAGATACATGCACACACAATGTTGTGTATATACACACATACATTGAAATAAATATAATTTTAGTAATATGAACGTATATATGGTGATATTATACTGCAATACTAGTCAGATTATTGACCTCTATACCTTTACAATAAAAAAAGTTTGAGACTAAAAATGTTCTCAAGAACCTTTTGAATTATATACTATAATTTGCCATTTTTCATGACTTAAAAATACTATTATCTGTATATATTCTGTGTATATAGATATGAACATTAGCTCTCCACTTAAAGTCCAAACCACGTTCAATTCCTATAGAGAGTAAATAATTTTATTAACATTCACAATTCTCCATCAGCCAGAGCGCTAAATGACCCGATTAAAATCCTACACACACGCACACAACTGAATGACAAAAGTAGAAACGCATTGTTCTTAATTGTGGAAAAAAAAAAAAAGTAAATTGTGCCAGCGGTAGCATCAAGGAGTTAATTATTCGTGTGTCAAAGAGAGCACCAAAACAAGCTAACACAAGTGAAAAAGCATTAACATGATTCATACCTGTTGAGTAACATTAGTTAGTAGTGAGGTCCCTTTTTTTTTTTACTTTTTATGTTACGTGAGGTGATCAAAAAGCTTAAATACTGAGCAGGTTTTAGGCGACGACAGCTTCTACGTTCCCTCTATCGTGATAAACCTGTCTCCTGTAAACCTAAGTAAAGATACTGTATATAGTTCTCTTTTTACACAGTAAAACTTTTATTTTTGTATTTTTTTTTTACTTTTTAAAAAGGGGGTTAAAAATACTGGTGATCAAAAGCTCCACATCTCAACAATATTACCCAGAATGCACCGATTCACAGAAACCCACCAAAGCAATCTCCTGGGTGCATCGTAGTACACAGTACATTACACTTCGCGCTTCAGACCGACCTCGCCTCCCTCGCCACACTTCCCTGAGTCCCGTCGAAAAGATTTCTGCATGAGACGCAACGAGGATTCAGCAACGCTCCGTTTCACATTCTTCTCCTTCTTCTTTGTTCTCCTCTCTTGTTTCTCAAGCCTGATTTTAACAAAACTGGAACATTAATCACAACCGACTCCGAGCTCCTCAAACAGTTGCTGATGTTGCCTGATGAAACAAAACCCCAAAAAAGAATGAATTAAAGTTTGACAGAAATATTAAGACGTGTGTTTGTAACTTGGGCCATGCATTTATCAATAAAGGTATTTCAGAAAAATATGATTTCCTCTAAATCTGCTTTTTCCTTCTTTTAACAGCTGGTTCCCTTTGAAATCTGTCGTTTCATCTTGCGTCACCTCTTTCTATTAGTCATTAAAATATCTTTACTTCCAAAAGCCATACAAAAAATGTAATAGAACATTAATCTTTGTATTACAAAACACCTTCATCATCCCGGTACTCTGTCTTCGGGGAGCTTCTCAAACCCTCGTTGGCGACGTGCTCGTGTGTAATAATTTGAAAAAGAGTTGCTTTACACACCACTGAGGAACCCGATGAAGCCTCTCAACTGAACTCAATGGCACTCAGTGGAAGAATACACATTTTACCCCCTTCAATATGCAAAATACTTCATTTCCTGGCTGTCTTGAACCCCACGACGCTCCCTGCTGTACACCCTCATTTCACAAAACGCGGCGTGCAAAGCAGTCCGACACGTCCGCGAGTGTGAAGTCCCAACTGTGGAGGAACCGCAGAACCAAAAACCTGCACGCCAAAGAAAACTGGATAGAAAAATAACAACAGAAACATCAGCACTGAGTCTCCCACTGTCTTCCTCAACGATCCATCGACCATCGAGTCACCACAGAGTGTGTGTGTGTGTGTGTGTGTGTGAGACGCGTCAAGATGGATGACGGAAGAAAAAGCAGTTTTCAGTGCATGAAATCAGAATCGTCAGCTCCATGCCGTCTCTCTCCGGCTCCACGTGGGAGGCAATGTCATGTTTCCAAAGTGGTTGTATAAGAAGATGAAGACGAAGACGATGTGGTTCTTTCCAGTGGGAGGAACAAACACGAGTCTTAGATGCTGCTTTCTTCGCTCCGTGTGAAGGGCTTTTTCCTCCCGGTTGGTGCTGGTTCGGGGGCTCCAGTGGGGCGATGGCGAGACGTTTGTGGTCCAGCACTGTAATCCGGTCCATCCAGAACACTTTGAGCCCCTCCATGTAAAACTTCAGGAGCAAATGGGAGAAGAGAATGAGCAAAACTAGCTTAGCATGAAGCTACAGCCTGATAGCGCTTCAGCACACCTGATAGCTAGAAGGACGACTTAAAAACTATGAGCTTAATGAAGACATCACTGTCCGTACAGCTCGATTATGTTCATCTCACATCTACTGAAATTGAATATGTGAGTTTTGTTCTGTTGCTTTTACAAAATAACACTATTAAAGACGTCATTTAAGATCTACATTTTATAGTTAATCAAAAGGCATTAATAGTTTGTGCCCAAATTAAGAAAAACTAGTAAAACATTTTCTATTCATAAGAAAAATTGTACACATAAAGAATAAAGTAAACGCAGTACAGAATAAGGACCACTGGAGGGCAGCAGAGAGTCAAAGTAAAACTGAATGAAAAGAGTAAATAACCTTTAAAAAGTCACGTAACGCTCCCTTTTCAGGAAATGTGATGGCTGAAACGTCAACGCTGATGATAATCTCCTCTCTGTTTGTTAAATCCAGTAATCCCATTTTCTCCAATGTGCCTTTTATACATTTTAAGTGTTTTATAAGAGTGTATCGGTGCTGCAGCTGTGATCCGTGTAAAAGACTCACAGTAAAGTGGATCAATTAAATATAATAATACATAACGGAGGCTGAGCGATCCCCAAAGTCAGATTATTGACCTCCATGGAAAAAAGATTTCTGCTCTGCTGCTTTTCAAAGACCCGAAGTGAAGGGGAAGCAGAGCGCAGGGCTTGTTGCTGGAATGCAGCGCTCAGACAGAAACACTCTTTGAAGTTTGCACACTCTGGACGAGCTCCATTAGAAACAGGTGTCTCTCTCTCTCTATGTGTGTGTGTGTGTGTGTGTGTGTGTGTGTGTGTGTGTGTGTGAGCTCCATGCATCTGCCTCTATGGGCGTCGGCCGTGTTGGTTTCTCACCCGTCTAGTTGATGAGGATGCCGGTCGAGCGTCCCTCCTCCTCTTTGATGTTCTTCAGGTTGTTCTCCGCCTCGTCCACAGTGCTGCGCGGCAGACACACAAACCACCAGTCACATGATGCCAGAACACCTTTCACGCAGGTCGAGCGGCGTGTGTGTGCGTGCGTGTTTCTAGATGTGCGTAAATGTGTGCGCCTACGTTAGAAAGTCCCTGACGTCCTCCACGGTGATTTCTCCGGTGGAGTCGAGGGTGATGTCGGCGCAGCTGAGGGGCGAGTCCAGCGGGGTGTCCAGGATGGGAGAGGACATGCTGCTGGGAGGCTCCTCTGTTTGCCCTGTGAGGGACACACACACACACACACACACACACACACACACACACACACACACACACACACACACACACACACACACACACACACACACACACACACACACACACACACACACACACACACACACACACACAGCTTCAGAAACAATGTGCTTGAATGTAATGAAGATGAACAAAAGCAGGAAGTTCAGCAGCATAAAAAAAGATGTCTGAAATCTGTATTTGTTGTCTCTTAAAGTTACTTTGAGTCACAATTTCTCACAATTTTCTTCCCTGTTTTCCCTCAAAGCTGCTCTAAATCAATAATGTTGCACCCACAATGAGTCAAACAATGACTTTAAATGTTGTGGTGACAAACACACAGAAAACTAGGATTTTAAGCATCTTTCAGCTCGTCGTTTTTACAGAAACTTAATTAAAATATACGCAAAGTCAGCAACCAGCTGCAGAACACAGTGCAGCTTTTAGCAGCTGAAAAAGGTCCAAATATCTTTTTTTGTTAAGACGTGAGACGGAGGCTCCTCGGGTCTCCACGGCGACCATTAGGGAGGGAGGAGGCGGGGCATACTGAATGGTTACCGTGGAGACCAGAAGGGGAACCCCCCGCGAGGTTTAAGAGGCTCAGGGAGAGAAGAGAGAGAGAGAAGGATGAAGAGAGATGAAGAGGGGAAATGGACCCGAGGAGAGAAATAACAAGAGGCGAGAAAAGTGAGGGGGAGGAGAAAGAGGCAGCAGTGACAAAAAGAAGTGTGTGTGTGTGTGTGTGTGTGTGTGTGTGTGTGTGTGTGTGTGTGTGTGTGTGTACGTACCCTCGGCCTGACCCGTCTGGTTCTTGTGGGTTCCGTTGGCCTGCGTCGTCGTACCGTCGCTGTAAACACACACACACACACATTTACTTTGGCAGCAGACGGAGTAATAATAATACAGCAATAACAGTCAAAGTAACATTTCTCTGGTTTCGGAGGGAAGGAGAGAGAGAGAGAGAGAGAGAGAGAGAGAGAGAGAGAGAGAGAGAGAGAGAGAGAGAGAGAGAGATCTATAAACAGGAGGTTTAGTGGGTTCCAACGTGGGGCCTCTGAGGGCCCGTCATAGTGGGGCCTCTGGAAAATGTGATGCATAAATTACTTAAACAATGTGATGAAGTGTGTTGATTTGTCCAGATTATAGGATTCTATTGAGAGGATGAGAGAGAGAGAGAGAGAGAGAGAGAGAGAGAGAGAGAGAGAGAGAGAGAGAGAGAGAGAGAGAGAGAGAGAGAGAGAGAGAGAGAGAGAGAGAGAGAGAGAGAGAGAGAGAGAGCGAGAGAGAGAGAGAATGCGAGTGTGTGTGAATGCGAGTGTGTGTGTGTGTGTGTGTCTGTCACCTGGCCAGCGTGGGCTCCAGCGGTCGGTCCAGCTGGACGCAGCAGAGCGGCTCCGTGAGGACTTTGGCCGACAGCGAGAACCTCTCGTACTCGGAGGGAGAGATCAGGTAAAACCCTGAGGAGCAGAACAACAAACACAGCGCGAGGGTCACGACAATTTCTCTCCTGTAAAAACGCAAAACTGCACACTGAACTTTAATGATTTAGTTGTCCTCACCCTGTCCGTTCTTGGTGAAGACGCAGGACGCGATGCCGCTGATGTCTTCTTTACGGATGCAGTCGTAGCGCACCTGAAGACGCACAAAGACACACAACAGTCGCCTCATACACCAACAATGATGCACAAATACATCAGAATACACACACAAACTCACTTATTGTCCAGATTGGACTCGTTTCCCTCACACGCATGCAGAGAATCCCTTAAAGCTCACCTGTGGTCGCAGCCCAGGTATGTTGAACAGGTGCATGTCGCCCAGGTTGGTCAGACACACCAGCGTGTGCTCGCAGTAGTCTTCCTGAGCCGTGGAGCCGAACACCACCAGCGCCACCTTCCTCACCCGGCAGCCCTCATGCGCCGTTAGCTTGAACTTGGTCTTCGCGCTCACCTTGGGGAGAGAGAACACCTGGAGAGAGAGGGAGAGAGAGAGGGAGAGAGAGAGGGAGAGAGAGAGAGGGGGGGTTTTAAACTGGATCATTAACAGTCTTTCAGGATTTATAAACCCGTCATGGTGACTTTTAAAGCTACGATTGGAAATCTGGAGAAGCTAGCGAGCATACGCTAGATTTTAAAACCCAAAATATCCTGAGCAAGCGTTGCCAACTCTTTTCCAATGACGGCAACGAGCATCACCGGCTCTAAAAGTTGCTGAATCTAACGAGGGAGTCGACAACTCAGCTCCAGTGACGAGCAATGAGCGCACGGGAAGAACACGCAAAAGGTAAACATGCAAATTTAATTTAATTCCAACACATAGGGAATGAGGTAATGAGGATTATGTGCAAGATGACTATGCATTTATCAATAAAAGAACAAACAATAAAAACCACGAGCTGCGATCTGAACAGTCATATTACATTCGTCTTTTTTCCCGCCTTTACCTTGAGCTGCTCCTCCGAGGCGATGAGCACGGAGTGAGCGTTGGTCATGTCCGGCGCGCTGGCGAGGTCCTGGGACGCCTCGTACGGGTCCGGTAGCGGTTTCCCCCGTCCGTCCAACACGGATATCGACACCACGGGCGCCCGGTGCATCAGCTGGATCTCTTTGCCCAAAACGGCCTCCACGCAGGCGCCGCTCTCGCCGCCGCCGCCGCCGCCGCGCTCGCACGCTCGCCCCGAGCCGACGCCGGGCACCTCCAGGGCGTAGGCGTACACGCTGCCCGAGTTGGTGCCGGCCCACAGCGTGGCGCCGTGGTGCGTGCCTGGTGGGCCACGGAGAGACACGGTTAGCGCGCCGGGAGTCCAGAGCGACAACATTGTAAAAAAAAAAAAAAAGATCAAAGCGAACACACACACACCGTCGCGCAGAAACGTGTCGGCGAAGCAGAGGCAGCGCACCACTCCGGACAGAGAGTCGTCCGCGGACCGCGGCTCGATCCGTCGCTGTATCGGAGCCACGTCCTCCTGCTCCGCCAGAGCGGCGTTGGCCTCCTGAACCTGCAGGCGGCGACACGGTCACAGCTTAGGTTCCTGTGTGTGTGTGTGTGTGTGTGCGTGTCAGTGTGTGTGTGTGTAACAGACCCGGTCCGTTACCTTGCTGGTGGGCGTGGTGACGGGCCGTTTCTTGCCCGACACGCGGCTCTTGCGGATGCGTCTGAAGCTTTGTCGTAGGGACTTTTTCAAGGACTTGACTCTGGACAGCGGGCCCTCCATCGCCAAGGAGTCGTTAGGGTGCAGGGTGCACCTACAGGGAGACATCCAGAAGGGTAGGGGAGTCATTAGGGTGCAGGGTGCACCTACAGGGAGACATCCAGAAGGGTAGGGGAGTCGTTAGGGTGCAGGGTGCACCTACAGGGAGACATCCAGAAGGGTAGGGGAGTCATTAGGGTGCAGGGTGCACCTACAGGGAGACACCCAGAAGGGTAGGGGAGTCATTAGGGTGCAGGGTGCACCTACAGGGAGACATCCAGAAGGGTAGGGGAGTCATTAGGGTGCAGGGTGCACCTACAGGGAGACATCCAGAAGGGTAGGGGAGTCATTAGGGTGCAGGGTGCACCTACAGGGAGACATCCAGAAGGATAGGGTGCTGCTCTGGGTTGCAATACGGGGACTTTGTCAGCTCGACTTACCGTTTATTTCACCGACCAAAAGAGCTGTCAAATAAAATGTTGTAGCGTGTGTGTCATGAACCAAATGTGTGTGTGTGTGTGTGTGTGTGTGTCATGAACCAAATGTGTGTGTGTGTGTGTCATGAACCAAATGTGTGTGTGTGTGTGTGTCATGAACCAAATGTGTGTGTGTGTGTGTGTGTGTGTGTGTCATGAACCAAATGTGTGTGTGTGTGTGTCATGAACCAAATGTGTGTGTGTGTGTGTCATGAACCAAATGTGTGTGTATGTGTGTCATGAACCAAATGTGTGTGTGTGTGTGTGTGTGTGTGTGTGTGTGTGTCATGAACCAAATGTGTGTGTGTGTGTGTCATGCATCAAATGTGTGTGTGTGTGTGTGTGTGTCATGTACCAAATGTGTGTGTGTGTGTGTGTGTGTGTCATACATCAAATGTGTGTGTGTGTCATGTATCAAGTGTGTGTGTGTGTGTCATGTATCAAGTGTGTGTGTGTGCGTCTGTGTGCGCATGTCATGTACCCAGTGTGTGCGTGTGTTGTATCAAGTGTGTGTGTCATGTACCAAGTGTGTGTGAGTCTTGTATCAAGTGTGTGTGTGTGTGTGTGTGTGTGTGTGTGTGTGTGTGTGTGTGTGTGTGTGTGCGCGCGCATGCGTCATGTACCGTGTGTCTGTATCTGTGTCTTTGTGTGTTTGTGTGGGTGTCTGCATGTGTGTGTGTGTCTGTATCTCTGTGTGTCTGCGTGTGTGTGTTTCTGTATCTGTGTATGTGTGTGATCTGCGGGTGTGTGTGTCTGTGTGTGTCTCTCCCTCACCTGGCCAGCACCGCGTTGCGTCGGTGGTAGTCGAACAGGCCGAACCCGTGACTCGTCCCGAAGGAGATCAGGTTCCACTCGGCGTGCAGCGCCACGGCGGTGACGGAGGCCGGCGGCACGCACTGCACCAGCGTCTGCGGCTGGAAGCCCGGCGGGAAGGAGGCGGCCTTGAGGCGCGGCTCCAGCCGGTCGTGGCCCTTCCAGGTGAAGCCCTCGCGGTCCTGCAGCAGATCCACCACCGACACGTCCACCGAGTGGTCCGAGCGCTCGTCGCTCAGACCCAGAACGATCACCTGGGGGGACGGAGGAAGCGAGGGAGCAAGGAAGCGAGGGAGCAAGGGAGCAAGGAAGCGTCAGCGTCTATTTTTATCTGATTGCGTCCAAAAATACACGAGAGGAACCGGAGGTTAGTGTGATAATTATAGAACATGGGTGAGGTTTTTTTTTGTGTAGAAGTCTGAGAGGGAAGTTGACCTCTGTCATTAATGTATGCGAACGCTGCTTTTTTACAGTATTTTAACAGCAGCCGAGCCTGAATATGCACTTTCCATGTGATTTTCTAAATGTGTAATTAATACACTTGGTTTAAATATTAATATATTCGTTCACATTCTCCAGAGGACGGATGACAATGTAATCAGATCCCCTAACATTTCCTCTACCAGGCCATAGTTTCCACTGAAATCTTGCCTTTTGGGAGCTTTTTCTCAGCCATTTCAACACACACTACCGATTAAAGCTTCACTAGCAAAGCTATCAGTATGTTAAGTGTATTTTTTTTGTATTGTGTGGAGCTTAAACACTCAAGTTGTACTTGCACTTGGCTCAGCTTTACCCGTCACAGCTGAGCAGCTATTTAACATCCAGAGAAAATAACTAGACTTTCAAGTCAGACAGCCTTATTTTCTTTCGCGTCATTAGCGAATTAACTGTAGGCGAGCAAAGAACGCAGTAAGAGTGCAGTGTTTTGTCTTTATTATCAACTAGCAAAGTGTGTATTAATCTGCATTAGTCGTTCGGCATCTCATCAACAGTTCAAATCGTGTGAGAAATATTATCCCTGTAGTTGTTTTAACCACAAATAAAAGGACGATGATGACGCTTCTGGCTGAAACGCAACAGTTGTTGCCCAACAATGGATGAAAAAAAGCCCATTTATCTGAGAGACAGTGCTTTGTGTCTTTAAAACCACATCAAAACAAAAGAAAACAATTCACTTTGTCTTCAGAAACGCATGGAGTTTGGGTCATTTACCTGCCCGGCGGTTCCAGCCACCACCAGCTTGTTGCTGTATTTGCACAGACTGATCTTCTGGATGCCGAGTCTGGGGTCGTCGCTGTACGGGTCGAAACAGCCCACCTATGCACAAACACACACACACACAGACACACACAGACACACACGTAGGCATGATTTAGGGTTTCATTCTAGTAGATAGTGTTTTCTTTTCAACTCTCCACTTCTAAAGAATTAGCTGAAACGTTTCACGATAGATTTGTCTCGTTCTAAATCTTTGAAACTCATTCAGTTCAGGCACCCCGTCCTCTCCTCTCCTCCTGTCCTCTCTTCTTCTCTCTTTTCCTCTCCGCCAAACAATCCCTCTTCCCCCCCCGACACACACTCAGCAAAACGTGCATTAATCTGTCTCTCTGCACAGTAGGACTTCCACGAGAAGGCCCTCTCGCGTGGATCTCGGCATGAGAAGGAGTAGTTGGTCACTAACACACACACTAACACACTTTCACAAAAGAGTGGGCTGATGGGTCTGGTTTTCATTACACAGGAGGAAAGAGAGAAAAAAGGGAAAGGCTCTTCATCCCATATGAGGGCCACATTCCTGAACATGCAGCTCTGTTACCACAGGATACACGAGGAAAGGTGGGAGGGGAAGGAGTGAATAGAAGGAAAAGAGCCCAAAAACTAATTAAATCTACTTGTCACTGTTAAATGTATCACTCAAAATCTGTTTGCACGCTTTGTTTGAACCCATTTCTGCCGTTAAAACGACACGTGACGACTGTCTTCTGGTGACGGCGACCTTTTAAAACCCTTTTCTTCAGAAGGAACCGAAACAAAACAATCACCAAAATGTCTCCTCACTTCATTTAAAATCGTATAAATACACGCTCATTTTGGTCAGAAGTACCGAAACAGAAACAGTTACAACGGTAGATCGTGAATACGTTGAAACTGATTTAGAGTTCGGTGATTTAAAGCTCTTCGAGTTCTTCCTCCTGACGCCGAATCAGTTAATTTAAATGTACTTCTGCGCAGAAAACAGGCCGTTAAACCCAGAATCCGACCGCGGTTCCCTCAGAGTGGAGTTTTAATAACGGGAACAGCGGGGCGGGTCCCGTCTGAGAAGCAAACACGTGAAAACAATCAGATGAGAGAATTAGGCCACAGATGTGATGTTCGAGGACTGTTGTGATTCTCGCAGCCTGTAAAAAAAAGAGCCAGCGCCAGAGGCCGGGGAAGACTTCAACTCTCTCTTCGTTCCACTTCTTCTCACCTTCCTGAACGGAGGCCACTCCTCCTCCTCCTCCTCCTCCTGCTGCATGTCGGGGTCGTCGCTCGGGTCCTGAGGCTCGTCGTTGGGGTCGCAGTCGGTGTGGAAGACGTTGGCCGTGCCGAGTTTGTACAGCGGCGTGAGAGCAACGCCCGATGCGTCCCAGAAGCGCACTGTGCCGTCCTCGTGCCTGTGAACACACACATACACACAATCAAGACTTAACTGCACATTTATCAGCATAGGGCATATATGCATACAGGCATGCATATCTATCTATCTATCTATCTATCTATCTATCTATCTATCTATCTATCTATCTATCTATCTATCTATATATATATGCATGTATATAATACATGCATATATACACATGCATACATTTTTTTCTGTATGCATGCATGTACATATGCATGTGTGTATGTATGCATGCATGTGTGTTTGTCTAGGCTGCGATGCTCGGCTCTAAACAGCTTCTCCATTTCTACTTTCTTTGCACTGCTCCGTGAGTGACACCGTGAGTGCTGCGTGGTCAGTTTTTGTTTTGACAGAATCGATGAGTCGACATTTCTGAGGATGTAGTTTGGTGTTTTTTTTAACGCGGTTGCATTTGTACTGAAAGGTCTTTACAACCTGTAATACGACCGATCCTCGTGTATTTCCTGCTGCCGTTGCGTTTACTAACATATCGGACAAAGAAGTCGGCAGTAAAAGCCCAAAGATAATACAGTAAATCCTGGAAAGAAGACGATTGTTTGGACCAAAGTCTCATGATGATCCAGTCAATCGATGTAAAGACATTTCAGTGCTCAAGTCGTGCGTTTTCTTTTCGCATCAGCAATTTAATTCATTAGCTCCCTATGAGGGAAGAGAGTGTGTGTCGCACGCCGCCGCCGCCTCGAGAGAAGATGCCGCACCCGGCGACTTTTTCCCTTTATTCCTCCAGTGCGCTCTAAATTTTTCATTCGTCCGCTCCGAGAGCTTCCAGTTGGAAAATCTTTCTTCAGAAAAGTCGCTGTCGTCTCCAGCGGCCTGCCGGCACTTTACTGCCAGAGCAACACACACAGACAGACATACACAGACACACACACACACGGGCACTCGGCCAAACCGTGGTGACTCCTCACATTCCAGCCGATCCAGCTGTTTTGCTTCATTTACATGCTGGAGCTGTGTCTCATTGTGCGGCCCCCCCACCACCATGCCAACCGCTAGCTCTGGCAAACATCTGCAGTTGGCCACATAAAGCCGGCTGCCAAAGGATTTCCTTGTTGCCGTCGAAATGCCGACACGTTTTCAAGTCGATATGATTGTATCCGGGACATATCCATGAGGTTTGAGTCAGAAAAGAAAAGAAAAAGCAGCAAAAAGGCTCCACCTGTGGTACGCAGCCTGTGACTGTTTAGATGTATATGTGTGTGTGTGTGTAAGTGTGTGTTTGTGTGTGTACCCTGTCAATAGCAGCTCTTGATGTCTGGGTTGAGGAGCGAGGTTCTTCCCTCCACAAATGGGCCACTTCTGCACAAACAGACAAACATTGGAGAAACGTTAGGACTATAAAACACACTGAAAATGTGTAAATATGTCACACATGTGAGCAACAACATATTACCAAACCTTTTCCATTTCATACCGCCGGCTCAAACTGTACATGAAGGCCTTCACATTTGGATGAGGGCGTGTTACGGTGCCGTTAGCATCGCACAGACAGACAGAGAGGACTTATCAGCGTACCAGCTGTGAATGTGTGTGTGTGTGTTTGTGCGATACTATAATCTGCCACTGATCAAACAGCTGATCTAAGCTACAAAAGCCTCTGCAAAGCCTCTAACTGCTCACACCTGCTCTTAAAGTTAACACCCTGGTGGCCACACTCCCATTCAGCTGCCAGCCCGCGAGCTCCGCTGGACGAGTCGCGCCGTCCATTTAGCTTCAACATCCTCACTTTAAACCTCAAATACCTTCACTGCACTCATTAGCAGCCTCAATTCATACGCCGCAACTTGAGTCTGAGCCGCGCTGGTTTGTGTGTAAAAACGTGAGCGCCATCGTTTGGTATTGATGGCAACATTTAAAGCATGAGTGGCGATTGGCCGCTCTCCGTTTAAGGTGTGCTCAGGTTAAGCTGCTTACACGCGTCTTGGATTTCCTGTAATTAACCCCCCCCCCCCCCCCCCCCCCCACTGACATGAATAAACCAATTTACAGAATAATCCCGTCGCTCGTGGCGTCGTGCCAGCGGTCCACCAAACGATGTCGCCGCCAGCTTCATGGAGACGGAGACGGATTTTATTCTAATACGTGGAAAAGAAACGGACATCTGTGCAATGCTTTTGTTGATGATGCAGAAAGCAATGTCTCTGTGACAAAGTCCATGTTGTATAAAAAGATAACAGCCAACGTGCAGTCTTTCTAATGACCACCAGGGGGCGACTCCTCTGGTTGTATAGACATCCATGAGAAAATGACTCTACTTCTCTCTTTATTTATACATTTTTGTCTCAATCTCTAGTTTCAAATCTTCTTCAATACAGCATGATGTCCATTTAGTAAATTAAGGTCCCATTTAGAGTAAAATTAAAAAATAGAGCAACAAATGCTTTAGGGCGTGGATACATCTCACTTCACCTTCCAACTTTAGCTCTTTTGCAGCATGTTTTTTCACTTAATTCTTGAAAATGTCTTATTCAGCGTCCGGTTGCAATTAGCTCCACCCTCTCCTTTCACTTCCGGTCCAAAAAAACCCCAAAATGCTGCACTTAAGGCTTCAAAACAGCACTTCACACACCAATAGGTGACTTCACTATGGCTATTTCAACTTAATTATTAAATGTATTGCATCTAGTAAACACATGACCCATTTATTTGTGTTAAACTCCTCACATATATGGTTTTATGACATGATTTGGAGTATTTAAAACATAGCTAAAGAGTACCGACAGCCACATAAGACATTCCCGGCGTGGCTTCTCACCCCGTGTGCGTGTTGCCGGCCCTGCTGCGCTCTGCCGGCGCTGACCAGCCTCTCCCAGAGTTTGGGCGGGACGCTGGAGACGTGGAAGGAGCAGGTGATGGCCGAGGAGTGGAGGGGAGCCAGGTAGGGGGTGGGCAGCGACGGCCACCCGGGCGTCTGGAGGTCGATCACCACCAGCTCCTCCTCCAGGAGAACCACCACCGCGGACGGCTCGTCGAACTCTGACACGAGAGAAACGAGAAAAGATGCTGAAACGTCTGGATGGCGTCAAACTGGAAAAAAAAAAACCCTCGAAGGTAAATCCACCGGATGCGCGTCTTTAACGTCGGCACCGACCGTTCTCCTGCTCGACGGCGTGGACGGTGAAGAAGTCGATGACTCGCGACGTGAAGTCCAGAGTGACGTGCTCTTTGTCGCGCTGGAGGGTCAGGCAGTGGCGGTCGCCGTAGCTGGCTCTGGGCATCCCGCCGCTGTACAGCAACACCGGGGAGCTGGAGCGAGGCGACCGGGACGAAAGGTCACGTGGAGGTCATCGACCACCCAGAACAACGATGTCATAGTGTTTCCAATACAGTACGGCGTCGTCGTTTTAGATTTTAACAATAGTAGACGTGGACTTTTTTTACTTATATGGGGAAATAAAATTTTATTTAGAAAATAAAAAAAGTTTTTGTTAATTACTTTGATGTATGGAAGCCCATTTCCGTCCAAAAAAAAAAAAAAAAAAAAAGTCATGAGAACAAAAAAATCTTCATAATTTTTACACAAAAAAAAAATAATTTCAACTTTTTTTGTTGTCAGAATTATTTTTATTTTTTTGTCATGACTTTTTTTGTTGTTATAATTATGATTTTTTTGTCATAATTATATTTTTTTGTATTGTGGCGGAAATGGGCTTCCATATCAGTATAGTTCAGTGACATTAAAAGTAAACTACAGCAAAAAACGACAAATTTTGGATTCATAGGGGCATAAAAAACTAAAAAAGACAAATGATTAAAAGAAAAGATGTCTCGGAGTTAAATAAAATAAGACTATTTGGGGGAAAATACGCCACAAAACAAGTCGCACACTCACCCCGTCTGAGAGGTTCTCCACAGGATCTTGCTGATGGCCTTACAGGGAAACGGACCTGCAGCAGACAAACAAACACATCAGCCAAAAAAAACACGAGTTTGGTCAAACTGAAACTGATAAAAAACTCTTTAAACCTTTTGAGTTCACGTGTGTGTGTGTATTTCTCACCGTATGGGATGGTGGAGGACACCGGCTGGTGATTGTAGGTGTTGCCGTTCGTGACGGCCCACACGGAGTAGCCTCCATCGTTATGAGAACTGACAAATATGTTTCCAGAGCGTTCCCACACCAGACTCTCCAGCTGCTGCAGGAGGGGAAGGAGGGGGAGGTTGTTACGCATTATTGTCTCAGCTTATAGACGACTTCCAGGTGGACCGCTGAGAGAAAGCGCCGCTCGTTACGTCACGTTTGTTATAACAAAAACACAAATTTAGACAAGACATCTACCGTATATTTAATTTCCGTTGTTGCTCTGCAACACGAACACACAAAAAAAAGCGTTGCACGTCATTTAAAAATAAGTAATGCCGTCAGTAAAGAAGTTACGCCAATGTGCACTGAGCTCTGCACCAGGTACCTGCTTGCCCAGGAAGAGCTGCTCGGCGTGCCGGGTGCTCATCTCCCACAGGACCACCAGTCCTCGGCTGTAGCCAATCAGGATCTTCCCCGGCTGCCGGGGATGTTCCTGGAGAGATTCCACCGGCCCCAAGGATTTCCCGCATCTGTAATCATCCGGCAGGCTGATGGGGAAACAAATACATTTAGCCGTTACCCCCCACACGTGCTGTGAACTACAAAAAGCTGTTAACATGCGGCTAAAAGCGTCGCACACGCGTCATGTGATCACGAAGAACGGACCGCCGGGCCGCCGCCGCCAGAGAAACGTTTCGTGGCGTGAAAGCAAACGCCACACGTGGGAGTTTTGATGTATTTCAACAGCTTAACTACTAATGAATCCATCTGCTGATTGATAAATCTGTTCAATATGCATCCTGTAATTTATCAGTGTTTAAAGCCCATCATCGAGGGTATTTTCCCCTTGAAACTGCTGTGCTTCAACAAGACAGCGATCCCACAGTAACACGCCACAAAGGGGCTTTTTTTACAGTCCCGTCTGACATTCATAACATCATATCGCAGTCCAACAAGACTAATAATGCTGATAATCAGAGTGCAATAACTGTCGTTTGTCAGACGTCAGTGTGAACAGGAAGCAGAGTTGAACTAAAATGCAAAATTAAGGTGTGACAGCAACTACGGCTCTTTTTTAATGATGTCATGAACGATCGATCCTCTACAGACGAGGAGGCGAGGGAAGCGTGTGCTCGTTGATAATCCAGTTGGGAAATGAACCGCAAAAGACATTTTTTTCATTTGCACAAAAACACCCTGAAGAAAAGAAAAAAAGATCAAACTATCTGCATAAACTCTGATACGACCACATGTTGCTCTTTCGACAACAACAACAGCGACAGTGAAATCAACATGAGGCAGGAGTTAGTGAACGAGACATTCCTCTGGGGCGGCAGAGGAATGTGGAGCAGGACACACCCTGAAGATGTCAGAGGATTCCCTCAGCGAAGGACGGAGAAGAGATCGAAGAAGATGAAGAAGAAGTAGACGACGAAGATGAAGAGAGAGGAAGCAGAGAAAACGGAGTTAATGAGGAGAACGACAAGCAAACAAAGCGGGGAAGAAAAAAAGACGGCAATGCAGCTTTCTGGTCTCTCTGCTGCGGATGAGGCAGAACCATCGCAGAGGACACAGCCAGCTTGCAACACACACACACACACACACTCTGACACACACGCACACACACACTTTTGACGGGCTTTGGGAGCGTTTACTGAGGAAGATCCTCTCCGGAAGCACGGAGGCAGAAACATTCCCGACAAAGCATTTCATTGTCTCCGCCTCTCCGTTCACAAGTATTTTTAGGGGATCCAGCATCCTGCTACAGAGTCCCGGTGATGAGCCTGTGTGTGTGTGTGTGTGTCTGTCTCTGTGTGTGTGTGTGTGTATGTACGCGCACACACAGACACACAGAGAGAGAGAGAGATACAGCTGAAGCACTTCCCCAACCGGAACACCATGTTTTGGCAGCCGGTACAAAGCCTCCCTGTCTAAAACCTCCCCTCCTTTGCACAGACACACACAGACACACACACACACACACACAAACACACACACACCCCTCATCAGGACCCTCGTTAGGCCTCAGTTCTGCCCACTTCCCTAAACAAGCCTGTTTAATGAGGGGTTTGAGCAGCCAGTCGCATCGTCACACAGCAGAATGAAAGAGTGAAGAACTCTGTGATGTCGCTGCAGCGAAGGAGAAGAAAATTACATAAGAAGATGAATAAACTGCAATGTGTACCGGATAAACTATGAAGCGTCATCTGCATAAAAAGATCCCACGGTAGTTCCTCTTTGTGGCGCGACATGAACTGACTCTGTGAAGGTTTACGACCGTTAAGTCAGAAAGTCACACAGCGACTAAAGTACAGCTTTACAACGACCACTGATTTAAAGCCCTGGAAAAATCTTGTTTTAAAGCTGGATTTTTTATCTTCAACACATTGAATGAACAATTAGTTCGTATTGATCAAGAGTTTAAAACTCTGTCCTGGATTTCCATGACTTTAAACCAAATGTCCACGAGCGAACATGCAGTTAAATCTGTGTGTAGACAGTAAAAAGTGATAAAATGTATTATTTAAACTAACAATGAGGATTCAAAGCATACAGTAAGCCTTAAATGACACAAATGAATGAGACACAATAGTTTGATTAAAAGAATAAACATTTATATAGATGCCTGTATGTATGCCTGCTTAGTAATTATTTCAAACTCAGCGTAAATGAACGTCATAAACACATGAATATAACACATTTACATGACTTTTACAAAGCTTTTGGGTTTCCCAATGACTTTTCCAGGCCTGGAAATAACATTTCCATGACGGTAAGAACCCTGAGATGCATGAACAAAACACAACATCTCCTTTATCCGACTATAACTAGCGTGAAGAGCACGGACGCAAACACAAATATAGAAAGTTGTCATGCAAAAGAACTAAAACACCGACAGCAAGAAGAAGAAAAGATGTTTTTAGGTCTTTTAAAAGAAGTTTGACACATTTTTGCAAGTTTCTTGTTGATGCAAAAAAGTAGTTTTAGAGCATAACTTTACTGATATTTACTGTATTCTATTTTATCCTCCTCTCGCTCACCGGTCGCCTCCTTTTCCTTTAAAAAACAACATCTGCTCAAATTCCTATCTTAGATTTCCTGCACATGCATATCTAATGCAGCAGCAATGCAGCAGTTCTTCAGCTGAAGATGTTATTATTATTATTATTATTATTATTATTATTATTATTATTATCATCTTCCATCCGATTCAGTTCTTCTTCCCCAAACATCCCAAAAACTTCTGATCATAACAAAAGTTCACCAGAGCGCTCTGCTCTCCAAACAACGTCCGGCGGATCGGACCGTTCTCATGGTCGTTGAACCACATGACCCCGACCTGCCTGCTGCTGCTGCTCCGGGTCAACAGGGGTATTTGTTTCTGAGTGTGTGTGTGTGTGAGAGTGTGTGTGTGTGTCCTGCTCAGCTGGAGCTGTGAGAAGAGGAAATTGGAGCGTTTAAATAAAGACACACTGACAGAGACGAAGAGACGAGAAGAGAGTTTTACGCAGCGAACGGGAGAAACTACACACGGTGAAGCGCTTTAAAGCGATTTGTTATACGTTACAGAAGCAAAATAAAAGGATGGATGGAATATTATCATGATTATTAATGCGGTAAGCGTCTTAATCCATTGGCCGACCGACTCACCTCTGCATGACCTGATCCTGGAGCAGCGTCTGGTTGTCCTTCAGCGACAGACGGGGCAACTCCAGGAAGTACACGCCCCCGCCCTCTGTACCGATGCACAGCAGGTCGCTCGACCTCAACAAGAGGAGGACGGTCACCCGAGTGGCACTGAGAAGAAGAGGAGGAGGAAGAAGAGTGAGAAGACTGACACGATATATATTGGAGGTATGAAATTTAACTGCAAGGTTCTTCGATGACCAGCTGAATTTATCGTACCTGCAGCTCTCAATGCCGGGTCTTCCTGGGAGGATGTAGCTGTCCACTTCCTGCAGACAGACCACGCCTTCTCTCTTGGCCCCTCCCACCTCTCTCGGGGCCCCGGCCACCAGCTCCCACAGGTGAATGGTGTTGTCGTCCAGCAGCGACAGCAGGCGGCCCTATCGCAGGTCAACATGGACACGAGTCATCACTTTGGAGTCATTCGGTTAAAAGGAAGTCATTCATAAAAAAAAATAAATGAGCGGCGTCACCTGTCCAGGCAGGAAGTGGATTTGAGTGACAGCGGTGGTGTCGGCGTGTAGTCCGGTGTACTCCACGCCAGGAGACCCGTAGCTGCGAGCGTCCCGTCAAGGAAATTCACAACAAAGAACGCTTTCACACTGAATGATTTAAAGATCGTCTTCAGCACGAACAAAACAAACAGTCGGGACTTAATTGTAGTTTATACAACAGATTATTTAGTTTAACCACGTCGATGCAGAACTTCACACAACCAGGAGCAATATTTATACTCCAACACATCCTGTGTGTCTGCCAGCAACATGCTGTGAATGGTGGAGGAAACGGCTTCTTTTAAAAATGGAAACTGAAGCGACGTAGAGGGGCGGAGACCCGGGAACGTTAAACTGGTGATTCTGAGCCCCGAAGCAGAAGAAACGCGCCGGTGAGGTGCAAGAGTCAGGGAAGAAATTACAACCCTGTAACAAAGCTCACGGCAATTTCCAGCACCGGATGACGCAGATGCTGAAAACCACCACTCTGCATGTGTGTCTGTAAAGTGTGTGTGTCTGTGAGTGTGTGTGTGTGTGTCTGTGTGTGTAATCAGCAGCAAACTTAAGAGTCGTCTTTTTGCTCGTCCAGTAATTGAAGTCGAGCTGTAAAAAAATAAAAAGCTACACTCAAGAACTGTGACGCAGAGCAAGCGGCTACGCTAAATGGCCTAAACTGCAAATTAGCGCACACACACACACACACACACACAATATCGACACACATAAGCACACTGCTTACATAAGCCTGTAGGAATGTGGTTTAAAAATGCAGAAAAATAAGCGCGAGTTCTCTCTGGAGAGCTGGTTTTTATATTTTTCCTACCGCCGTTTTACAGCATTATCTTTTTTCATGGAAGATATTATGAGTGCATATATTTTATTTCCATCTCGTTAAATATAGTCACTGGCAGAGGAGGGTAGGAAGGGGGGGGCTCATCTTTCCGACTCACCCGGCGGGAGGAATTGTTTACAAATCCACTTATTGTCATCTCTACTTATCTTCTCCTTTTACCCCTCCGCTCTCCACCTCTGTGAGAGACTCAAGGAGTCGGTGAGGGATTACTCATTCCCTAATTACTTTAACCCTCTCTTCCCACTGCTATCGTCAGAGGAAAGGTTACTACAATGTGTTTGCCCTCTCCAGAGCGGAGTTTCAATCCCAACATTTTATCTGCTGTCGTCTTTCTCAGAGCTAAGTTCCCTCCTTCAGTTCTTCTTTCCTCCACTTTTTTTACTACAATCAGGAACACTTGAGGCAGCTGGAGGTGTGAGAGGAACCTTCACTAGCTTTATTTACCTGTATTTAAACAGGCAGACATACAATTATTTCATCTAACTGAGGCGAATAAGCACAATTCACAAAACTGGAAAATGTGATTGGGGTGTGCAAAAGAAACGGAGAAAGAAAGGTGCTAAAAACTGAATAATGGGAACAGAAAAACTCAAATTAAATTGGTTGCAAAGGCCTTTCCACACCTTTTTTTAATGTATTTTTTTAGTTTTTGGCATGAATAAGGTTGCATCACACCAATCATATTATGCAGAACAGGTTGAGTTATTTATGAAACATGGCGGCTCTGTATAAAACAAACTTTATTACCACTTTTAAACTGGAGAAAAAGGCAGTAAAGACCAGATCCACTCCTCACATTCTCCGCCTTCACAATAAAAGCCCGAGGCTCACAGGGGAGCAACCTGACAGAAAGTAAGTGATTACAGATAATCAGTTAAAGCAGGACTGAAAACAGATGGACGGCGGTGGTTTGTCGGTGTGTTCCAGCTGACGACCACAACTCATTCATCACAAATCCATACAGCGACTCACGCGAACGCAAGAAGAAAGAAAGCTGGCTGTGCAAGAAAAGAGTGCAAAAGAAACTCTGTCATCGCATTGGGAAAAGAAATGAGACCACTAATTGCTATTTAAGAGTCAGAGCCGGGACACTTGGCTGATCTGCGGCACCTCTGACAGCAACCAGGCAAAATACTGTCTCCCATTTCAAACTCCAGTCCACACGACCGGGCAGAGTTTCTTTACTGGCAAACAAAGACAACAACACAATATAGAAAGCTCAACTGTGGCCCATGAGTCACTCACACACACACACATCCTGGTCACACACATCCTGGTCATGGTGATGTCAGAGGACAGCTGGTGGAGGGATTCCCGGTTATGATGTCATCAATGTGTTTGTTTGTTTGTTTGTCTCCTCTGAATTAAATTAAATGTTGAGCACCTTCTGCCAGGACAAATTCCTTGTTTGTGCAAACTGACTTGGCAATAAATGGTTCCGATTCAGATTTAAATGTAATCATATGACACAAGAAAAGTCACCAAAGTTTTAAAGAATTAATTCTGAGGAGACTTGAACGTCTGCTCTGAATTACAACACAATCCATTGTCACTTGTTGTCGAGTCATTTCAGTCTGGATAAAAGTGTTGCGTGACTAAAAACAAAGAAACACTCCTATTTATTTAAAAAAAAAAAAAAAAAGGTAATTGCAAGTTTCCTTTCTCAACGTATCCTGATAAACATCCAGGACTGATTGCCTCTTCCAAACATTCCACATAAAGATATACGAAGAGATATGCGGATCACATAAACAGTGAGGGGATAAAAAAGAAGAAAAGGGGAATTGCTGCTAATTCTCAGGACGCTTTGCCAAGAACATCAGAGGCGTCGCCCGTTTAAAGTTTAAAAAACACAGAAACAAGAAAAGGCTGAAGGTCATGTGCTGTTGTAAAGCGCTGGAAACACCGACCCAATGCATAGTCACTCAAACGCCTCTTCAACTCAATTTGGAAATTTGTAAATTAAAAAAACATCAACAAAAGAAATGAACTGCAGCGTGTGAGACAAGCGGCGAGGACACACTCCCAGAGCTGCAGGCGCCTCAGAGACATAGTGTTGAAATGTTCCCCACAAAGCTACAGGGGAAAAAGTTCAGCAACAACGATCCGACAACAACTTAAATCTTTTAAATCTCTGAGCAACCTGTTGAGTGACGCACTGGTTTCAACACAATGATGCCGACAATGCAGAGATTTGCTGCGTTGCTCACCAGAGAAGCCCGATTGCACACAATGGAGGGCCTACAGTAACTCATAATCACTGTCTCTTTCTCAAGCACACACACCTCAAACTCACACACACACACACACACACACACCTCAAACACACACACTGTGCAATTGCCCGGTGATGCAGACAGAGAGCGTTAGCAAGGATAAAGCGATTTCACGGTCTGAATACAGACAAACAGAGGGCATTGTCCTCCATGTCGGACACACAGACAACAGCCAGCGCACACACACACACACACACACACACACACACAGACACACACACACACACAAACGTGACAGAAGATTGGGACGGACAGGAAGGAAGGACGGATCACTGGATCCAAGGATGAATGTACGAGTTGACCACACGCAGAACGAGGATTAGAACGCCGGAGAAGAAAAAAGTCAGAAACGTTGAAAAAGAAAAATCAAAAGAAAAGTCAAATTGGATTTAGCGCTAAACTTTTTGAGGCATCATGTTCTCTTTTTCTCCAACTCGACACATAACACACACACACACACACACACAATCACAAACTCGTCAGACGTCTGGCATAAGGCAGTCGACAACAAGACAAGCCAAACAACTCCACCCACCCACTAGAGAAACAATCCTCATTTGCATCCTCCCTCCCACACACACGCACACACTCATGCACACGCACGCGCACACACACACACACACACAGCGTTCTCCTCCTTTAATCTCGCTCACTTTTCCTCCGTCACTCTTCATAACTCAGACCTCTAGGAACCGACGCGTCAGTCTGGGTAAATGTTTTCTCATCCGTCTCCACACCTCCAGTCAACATCCTCTCCAGTCCGTCCAACTTGGTGACACACACACACACACAAACACACACTTTACCTCCACCCCACCTGTTGCCAACTGGAATGTGTGTGAGAGAGTGTGTGTGGCCATTTATCTGTAAGAGTTTCTAGGTGTGGGGGTGAGGAGACGGGAAGTAACAAAAGGACAGAGGAGGAGTGAGACGGAGAGAAGTAGTGAAGAGATGGAGAGACAAGATGGGAGGAATGAGAGGAAGAGAGCAAACCAGAGAGCGGTGGCTGAAAAAGTGGTTCACTGCTTAAGAAAGAAAGCGAGTAGAGAGAAGGCAGTGTGTGGGTGAGGAAGAGGAGGAGGGAGGGAGGAATGTTAAAGGCTGCATCTTCCACTGGGTTAAAAGCCCAACAAACAATGAAATACTGATTTATTGGTTATTTTTAACGGCAAACAAACAACAAAAAAAGATCGCAGATTACGCAACGCGAGATGTTTTTGTTTGTCTCAACACAGAAACCACCGTCTGAGCAGGAAAACACATTAATGTGCCTCGAATACTTAAAGATGGAAACTGTTGAGGAAGAAAAGCTGAAAGGGAACCGCGTGGGCTGCGTGAGGGAATTTACTGTTTTCACCACAGGCTACCAAAAAAAACAACAAAAAAAAGTGTTGACTTTGAGGGACGAATAAACAAAATCACAGAGACCTCCAGGAGACGCCGGAGCAGCCGTCAGTCGACCCTCTCGACTCCGATGTTGCTGTGACGAAGAGGATGATGACTCGCAGCGTTAAGGCACAGACGCAACAGACGACACGCAAAGAAACTCCAATTAAAAGAAAAGTGCGCTTTTGTTTGTTTGTTCATCTTACAGACAAAACCCATTCGAGCATTTGCAACTTGACAAGAGATTCGATGAAGCGGCTCAGCGTGTGTGTGTGTGTGTGTGTGTGTGTGTGTGTGTGTGTGTCCCACGGGATGTCAGACAGACAGCTGGAGCTCACACACACGCATCGATCAAAGCCGTCTCTCTCTCTGTGTGTGTGTTTCAATATTTGCTCGTCCTCTGTCGATACCGAGGCTTCACGGTCACAAAGTTTCAGTGTGACTCAGCGGTTATATTAGTGTGCGTGTGCATGTGTGTATGTGTGTGTGTGTGTTAAGCAGGTACTGTACTCCAGCAAGTAGTATTTTTGGACTTCTTTCACACCACTTTTGATGCATTTCTACCAACAAACTCTGCCGCCCGGGAATGCCGAGCTGCAGACTTTCAATGCCCTCGAGCCCGCGAGCGCTTCTCATCCCCGGCAACCGCGCTGGTCGTCTTGGAAACCAATTCAAAAGCTTCCTTTATTAAGACTAGACTCAGCAACAAAGCTCTTACTCACCCAATCTGCACACACACACAGACACACACACACATAGAGAGGGAGGGTTAACCCAGGGCAGCGCAACATGCATTCTTCGACAGGAGACGGACTCTTCAAGATCGCGGCCCCCCCCCACACACACACATACACACACACACAATTTCCCTCAACATACACACTTACACACACAAAAATCTCCACGGCGCATTGTCCCCCTACCCTCCGCTGAGCCCCAGTCTGTGGTCGAGGGAGCAGAGACTCTCAGGGCGTAATATGACTCTGCCTTTATAAACACGCCGCGAGAGAGAGAGAGACGGGAAAGGACGAGCGAGAGAGCGACGAGAGAGAGCGACGAGAGAGAGCGGAGGAGGAGGAATAAACGACAAGATGGAGAACAGAAGTTGAAACTCAAGTTTTGCAGTTTCACAGCAAATTTTTTGCAATTTAGTCGAGAAAGTTAACTTCTGTTCTCTTCAGTTTTTCTGTCTCCTCCCACACACACATACATATATACACACACACACACACACACACACACACACACACACACACACAATGAAACCGCACATCTGGCAGTAACGCTGGAAGTGTGTGTGTGTGTGTGTGTTACAGTACTAGCAGGTATGCTGGCAATCCCGTCCAGGTCAAACCCGAGTCAGTGAGTCTGTGAGATTATCAGGGAATGTGAACGTGCACACACACACACACACAAAAAAACACACTTTTTCTTTTAAAAAAAAAAAAAAATGAAGGCCGCCAAGATTGAGGGAAAGTTTGTAAAAACCCCGCCGCAGCCCTGAAACCAGAGCGCAGTCATCGGGAGGATCAGACAAGCAGAAGAACAAGAAGGAGATATTTTCATAGTCGATTAATCGTTTTAGCGAAAAAACACCAAAAGTCTCCGTTTGCAGCCTTTTTTTGTTTGTATACCATCGTGAACTAAACCTTTCTACTTGGTTTGGCTTCTTATCTGCGGCGAGAGAATCATGCGATAGCTCGGATGCGTGTGTGTGTGTGCGTGCGTGAGTGAGTGGGTGAGTATGCAGGCCTGCGTCTGTCCGCGGCTAATCTCGCAGTCTTGCTGCAGAGAAAACCGCGAAATATTTCCGGGCGCTCATTAATGTCTGACCTTTTCATGGCAACAGTGACTCAAGACTCTAAAAACACCTTTTATTGCCCGTTTTAATGCGGCCAGTGACCGCCTGCTGACTCCTCACTCGCTGCTCTTAACCGGCCCCCGGTTGGTCTAGCGATAACACAGCCGAGTGTGTGTGTGTGTCGTGTGTGTGTGTGGGGCTGTAGACTGGATGTCTATGGGGAAAACGGTTTGCTCACTTTTAAAGTTTAGGACGTTGTGTTTGGCTTTAAGCTAACAGAACGACACACCATGCCTTTTCATTTCTTTATCTCGCGTTACACATGTTGAAAGTGCAGCCTTGGAGCTGCACAGTCGATGAAGTCATCCGATTAGCTAAATAAAACCTTTCCTGATACATTTGAGGTTCATTTAAAACACCTGCGGTGTGTGTAACGGCAGCTTAAATGCAGTTGGTTTTCACTTCTTTAACTTTTGTTTCACCCGAATGTTCAACAGTCCGACGCAACGAATGTGTGGAACAAGATATTTTTTCTTTTGTTCACTTTTCCAGATATTCTCCGTGGGGGTTTTAACGCATGGTGAGAAATCCCAACAGCAGCTGGGACCTTGTTAAAAAAAAGCAGGACGACTAGACTGAGTTTTGAGTCTCAGTTGAAGGAGGTAGAGCCGTGTAGAGGCGTCCTTCTCCCTCCCCTTTACGTCGCTGTAACATTCCCCTCGTCTTCACTGCCTCTGTTTATATCCATCGCTCCCCTCCTCCCTCCGGGGTGGAAGTGCCTGGTACCACCAGTCTCTCTCTTTCCCTCTCTCTGAAAGAATCGATTCTCCAGTCAAATGCATCAGCACATAGCACACAACCACAGCCACACACACACACACAGATAAGTGTGCACCGATTAAATAGCCATACAGTATTTGTGATGAACACACAGATTCATACACCACCGTGCTTGTGTTCATAAATCACACGCTCTCCCTCTCTCTCCCCCTCCTGCAGCTTGAACACGCGAGTCAAACATGAAACATGTGAGAGGCGAGCGTGCAAAACAAACAACCTTAACGCTTTAAAATATCTCCGCGTTCCACGGGACGACAACAAGGCATGCGACTACACAACCGTCACGGTGTTGCAGCCGCGGAGAGACGGGCGAGATCAAGAAAGCCGACAAAAATCGGGGAGCGTCCGAGCCGCTGGAAGATCTGACGCAACGGTTCTCGCGCGATGCATCTCGGGAGCCAAACCGCCGCTCATCTCCGGCACGGCTTCGCTCGGTCGTCTGTCTTATTCTCCGTCGCTTCAAGACAGATGGAGTCCAGCGCCGCCACTGCCGAGGGTCGGGGGTTTGATTCCCTATTGGACGCAAGATTTCGAAAAGATACGTTCACGAGGATGAGAGCATCTTTCCAAAACAGCGTGTGTAATGATGTTGTCGTTTTCAAAGCTCTGCTCACCGGATAACATTTTACTGTCTTTAAAATGAAGAACAGTAGAGCAGGAACTTAAGCAGCAAGAAAACAACATTTTAACCTTATTAAACTAAACCACTAAAAGCAGAAAACACACAGTTTGGAGGATCATTTGACTCCAATTATTCTTTGATTTTGAGGATTTGTTTGTAACCTGCCGGATCACTCGTGCCTCCACCGTCATACAAACAACCCCAAATTACAAGAAACAAAAGAACAGCCACAACTCTTCAACCCAGGAACAAGGATTGTGCAAAACAACTAAACTTTCCTCCAATATTGCGAGCGTAGAAGGAAACAAAGGCCTCTTCTTCACTTAAGTGGTGCAGACAGTGCAACTCCCCACAGGGACAGACTGCACACACAGCAGTGCAGCGCTCCACTAAACCGGCGTTACATAAACAGCTCTGCTGCAGATGCATCTGATCAGTATTTGCTCAACAATCACGAAAGCACTCAGAAGCATCGTGAGAACGAGGAAACCCGACAGCAGCAGCACAGACCGTAACTTCTACCTCGATTAGCGTCACAAAGTGTGTGACAGTAGTTTAAAAAAACAATAGTTATTGTCTTGCAACCTGCACAAAACACTACATCCTGAGACATGAAATAAAGAAAATAGCATGACAGCTGCAGGAAATACTGACTTCTGTTAACCTCAAACCAACAGGAGCTGCATTGCAGAGTAACACAAACATTGCAGCGCTTCAAAAACAAAAAAAACAAGAGCAACAGTTTGTGTAGAAACCCTAAACTAAAGATAAATACCCGTAGATTCAAACAAATTGTTTGATAAAAACACTAAAATGGCGTAGTTGGAGACTGTGGACTGGATTGCAAGCAAAACTGGTCCAACTACAGTTTTCTTAGTTTGAATTATTCATGAAATAAATCGTCTCATTAGTTCGGCCTCCCGCCGCTTTGTCAACTACGATTACTTTCTTCTTCTATGCTTTTTTTTCCGCGCTGAATTAATTAAATATTTCCAAGAAGTTCGTGGTAAAGACCAATAAATTGTCGATTAGTCGTCAACGATCACGTTAATGTGAGTCGACTGATCACGTCTTTGGTGGAGGAGAGAGGGGAGATTCATGAAGTTGGTCATTTTCATTAATCCAGGTTATCGGCCAGCGTCAACGATAGTGAAGGATACACTTTGATGGCTCCTGACTTTGTCCCGATGGCCATAAGTTCCAGTTTGGGGTCGAAGGCCAACGCACTGGGCTGGTGAGGGAACCCATGCTCCACAGTCTAAGAAGAGAAACACACTGAATCAGTGGGAAAGACAAACAGACCAGAGAACAACGCAGCAACAGATTACACAAGAAAGACAATGAAAACCCTCATTTATTGTTGTTTTTTTTAAGTGATGAATGTCTGACGGAACGACTGTTTAGGCGTCGCAAAGGGAGGCGTCTCTCCATAAAGTGAGAGGAAAGTGCTTTAAAAAACGCTCACTTTATTACAGCGCTCTGCAGACTTTATTAAATGGGATTAACATTAATTCACAGCTTCTCCCTTCTGCCCACGAGCGGAGACGAGGCAGCTGGGAAAGCGTTCAGATCGAGAAAGAAAGAGAGAAACCGTGACCTGCTTCACAAAGAGGTCTAGGGGGTATTTTTTTTTTTGCAATCGGGTGTCCAAGAAATGTGGAAATTGTGCATTCAGCAGCAGCTCAGATATGCGGTAAAACACAGGAAGACGTTGGTGCATTTTTATTTATAAAGCCCTTAAGGCGACGTGCAGCCATACGTCGCTTCCTTGTTAAATCGGTGCTCTATAAATTTCGGGAAACTGCTTCTAGTGTTTAACATTTTACGACACACGTTTAAAACTTAACACAATTGTACTTAAAAACCGTGATTATGAATCCGTCTGCTCTTGAACGTGAGCGCGTTCGGTCGTCTGGTTGTTTGTTCATTACTTTCCTTGTGGTTTCCTGAATTGTGTTTCATTTAAAATGTGGACGTGCCCTGAATGATTCCTCCAGATTTAAATAAAAGGTTAAATAATGAACTAAGTGACACTTATGTTTCTTTAAATATCGGATGACACACACACAGAGAGACAAAGACAGTTACTTCAAAGCAACACTCCTAGTGAGAGACCACCTCTGTGATAGTTGTGGCAGCTGGCGTCACACTTTTAAAAGTGTGTGTGTGTTTTCACAGTGCAACAAACAGCTCATGGACTTTAGACACGATGCACTCTTGAATAAACCGTTTAAAAACCGACGTCAGAGGCCTTCACTTTGTGGACGCCGACATCTTTTTAAGTGCACTTTAATGTATTTTGATAATCATTTAATTAGATTTAGTGAATTTTGGGGCGAAAATGCCACAAATTTCTGTGTTGCAGCTTCTGAAATGTGCTGGTTCTCTTTGTCACGCATGATATTTATTAGGGATTAGACTAATTATCCAACAAAATAAGCACATTTCAATGTTTCACTTTGAGCTCAGGGAAACTGTGATGGACATGTTCCACTTTAATTTGAAAAAAGAGCAAACTAATATGTTAGATGAACCGATATTCCAAGTAGTCATGCTGCACTGTATGTTTGCTGTATTATTTGAACTAATCCTGTTGCGTGGGGTTTATTCTGTCAACTATGCGTGATAAAAACTGTGGCTTTGCCATCACAAAGTTTGAGTTCAAGGCTGCAACCCAATGTGTCATGTGTAGAGGCCGCAGGCAGTGTGCAAGTCATGCAACGAGATCACCTGCAACTCATGTTTGATTTGCACAATCGTCAACACAATCCATGGACTTCGATCTACTTTTAGGCTGCAAAATGCATTTCAGGACTGACCAGTGAGGCTGAGGAGGAGTCTGATAATGTTGACAGCACTGTGCACACACAAACACACACTGGTTTACATCCATGTGGATGTGAGGCAAGAGTTGAAGGAAATCAAACCCTAAAAAAAGAGCTTCAAGCTCAAAGCATCAAGATAGCGTCTTGTTTATTGTGTTGTTGTTGTAGCTTTTATGTGAAAATCCATGAAAAGGGAGACAAGAGTCCAACCTGTCACCACACTGACAGCCATCTTGATCGATATCTGAACGCAATATGGGTCAACACAACACAACTCACATTAATCTTGTGAAGCGTGATAATCTAACCCCCGCCCATCACTGATGACGTAATCAGTTGATGGTTAATTACAGGAATGTTTGTTTTCAACACACACACACACACAAAAGGTGAAAAGCACCACTTTGGAAACGCGGGCCTCGTTTTGGGTGAAAGCCAATTAACACGCCGTGACTGAAACACACACACAAGCGCGCGCGCACACACAAACACATGCATACACGCGCACACACACATCAACAAAGCGCCCTGCAAGCGTCCAAGTCCAGCTTGCACTAAAACACATCGAGCTGCACACAGACACAGACAGGAGGAGCGGCCGAGACCAAATGCTGCAGAGGACTCGAGTTAAACAACCTGGTCCGGTTTGGAGACAGATAGTTTAGGGAGGAAACCCTCTCTGTCTCCCTCCCTCCTCCCTTCTCTCTCTCTCTTTCCCTCCCTCCTCTCTCCCACACCGCCCCGTTACTTTACCTTGCTGAAGGCGAAGAGCTCCTGTTTTATCTTCTCTCTCTGCGGGTCGGTTCCCTGCCGACGAAACCTAAACTTCATCATCTTGGAGCCGGGCGGTGGTGGCGGTGGTGGGGTGAGAGACACGGGGGGGAGAGACGCGGGGGGACGGGACGGTGAGGAAAAATACGGGAGTTCTCGGCGCGGTGCAAGTCGGACGATGCTAAGCTTAGCTAACCGACGAGCCCATTCAGGCTGAAAGCGGGGCTGCGACGCTGCGGCTCTCCTCCCTCCTCTCCCTCCTGGAGCTGTTTGGGTCGCGGTGGGTTTGACCACAGTCTCTCTCTCTCTCTCTCCCTCCCTCTCTCCCCCCCTCCTCCTCCTCCTCTTCCTCCTCCCTCCCTCCGCGTCGCCGCCTCCTCCTCTTCCCGGTTCACACGGACCCCCGTTGCTGTTAACCAATGAGAGCGAAGAGATCTGCGAGCAATTACTGAGACACGCCCACTCAGTCAACGCGCTGTGGGGCGCGAGAGGGGCGGGGGCGCTCGCTTTGTAGCGCGGGACGCACCGGATGCGCGTCTCACCGACATCCGCCTATACAGAGCGTGAAACGGCGAGTCCGCTACAGGAAATTAAACCACCAGGCAGTAGATTGTTTGTGATGTGTTTTACTCTTTTTTGTTTTTTGAAAGTATGTAAATATATTTCCATAATACAATATTTTTGTCAGGATGTTAATTAACTGCTGCTTGTTTTTTATTTCTTTGGAAGCATAAGCAAGTAAAAAATATGTAACAGTAGTCATGAGAACCAAATTAACACAGTAATAAACATAAAACATGTTGGTATCGTCGAATAAAATTATATTGTATGTCATTTATTTATTTTATCTGTTATAGGTAAATATATATATATATATATATATATATATATATATATATATATATATGTTAACGTATTGTTGTTGGACATGTTTATGTAAAGGAAGTTAATAAATAAATTAAATGAACCAAGTTCACACACCAGAGTAATTTATGCTACAAACTTTAATGTACAGCATTATTCACATGCATTAGTTATGTACAACAGCTATTTACAAAAACATATACAAATCGTATAAATAATCATTTTAATTAGTGCAAAGAGTTCATGGATGTGGCCTTTAAACTGTGCGCCAAAATATGCTTCCTTAAATATTTTCTCGTCACGACTTTCCCTTGATTTCCTTTCTCGTTTTCATTAAAAAAAAAAACTTATGGGTTTATAAATAATTGATTAGGTTACTCTAACTCTAACCTAATGACAAATTATGTATCATGTCAAACCACAAGCATCTATTAGTGTTTAAGGGAAGATAAGGTTACAAGTTTCACACATTTCAGCTTCTTTGTGGAGACACCTCGTTCAGTGCAAGATCGCATTTAACTTCAGTGTTGCCTCTAGGATCAATGCTAACACAACTCTGCTAAAGTGGGGAGGTTCAATGTAACTGAAGAGGCCTCTCAACTTTATAAAGCAGCCATGGCAGGCACGATCTTAAACAGTTTTGGCTAAAAATGTCAAACTAAAAACATAAATGGGTTTCTGACTTTCTACTTCTTACATTTCATCATAGACAATTAAGTGGAGTGTGTGTAAAAGTGTGTGAGGTACATCTATCCATCTATCTATCTATCTATCTATCTATCTATCTATCTATCTATATACAATTATTCTGGCGTCCAAATTTTGACTATTGAATACAATATGGTGCTTTTCTTACCTAAATTACTGTATTAGGGGTTTAGATTGTTGGTTGGACAAGACAAGCCATTTTAAATGTTGGCTGTGGGAAATTATGATTTTAATGTTTTACTCTTCTCTGACGTTTTAAAGATCAAACGATTCATCATCGGCAAGCATTACAGAAGCATTATCTTTACATATCAAAATATTCTAAAACTATTTATCTAAATAGAGGTAGATGCAGTTAATTTATGAGGCATAAAGTGTGAGTGTGTGTGTGTGTGTGTGTGTGTGTGTGTGTGTGTGTTATAGCAGAGTGATTTCACTTGGTGGCAAAGTGAGTCTCTTTTCTCTGACTGACAACATGTTCTCCATGTGCATGGCGATGACTCGGCACAGCTCCAGGCCCTGAAATTGCACGCACACACAGACACACACACACACACAGACAGACACACACGCGCACAAACAACATGTCATGTATGAGGGATATGCAAAGAAAAACTGGATATACATAATATATTTTCAGCTCTCTTTTATCAACTATCTCTGTCTGTGTCTCACTCACACTCATAAACACACACACATACATACGCACACACATACACACGCACACACACACCTGCTCCAGCTGTAGCTGTGTGATGCGCTGGTTGATCAGGTCTCCTATCATGATCTCCACATACGGATAACTGGAGCCTGAAGTCGGCCTCTGAGTGCGAGTTGACTGGACCTCTTTCAGAGGGAAACGCACCATGGCCTCCTATTCTCACACACACACACACACACACACACACACACACACAACACAAATATATGTATGAATACACACACAAACAGGCAACACCTACAACCATACTCTGACAGAGAGCTATGCGCAATACGGCGAACGCAATGACCAACAGGGGGCGCCAAATGCAATATTCTGTTATATTTCTGTTTGTGCAGAAGTTTGCTTTTAGCGTAAATTAAACTGGGCGATGTTAAATGAGTAAAGCTTCACATGAAAACTGTGACACACACATGAGTATCCTTGTTGAGAAAGTGCAGTCCGTTCAGATTTACAGCCAGGATGCACGGGGCGTGGATGGAGGAAGAGCTGCAGCTCTGGATGTAGAAGAAGGAGGAGCCGAACATGGGGAAGGCACTGACCAGACCTATAAACACAGGACGGGTCACTTTTACTACGGGAGCACATTCGAGCCCAGAATCAAGAAAAGCAGCCGCGTGACAGTGAAGTGCGGCTTGGAACAATTAGTATCTTCATTGCTTTCCAATGTAACTTTCTAAGATCCACTTTGATGCTCTGTTAAAGAGCCAGTCTGTCGTATTGCGAAGCATCTATTGGCAGAAATGAAGTGTGTAAGAGAGGAATTAGTGTATAATCACCTAAAAATAAGAGTCCTTTCGACTGCAAACAAGATAGGACCATACATGTAGTTGTGTCTACTACAGTTTAGCACACAGGAGAAGTTTCAGTTGGTTGCAATCTGCAATCTCACCACTAGATGCCGCCAAATCCTACACACTTCATCTTTAATAACACACAACGTATGCCTTTTGGCAGATGTTTTTTAATCAAACGTTCAAACATATGCAGCCAGCGTTCTTACCGAGGAATTGTGCACGAGCCTGGTGCGGGTTCAAGGGCTGGACCTGCTGCATGTGTTGAGTTGTCATATTCACCCAAAGCAGTGAACCCTGCATGCTGTAGAACTGTGGGGGGACGCACTCCTGCACCTCACGGCTAAAACACACACACAACAAGCAAACCGGTGACACATCGGAAGAAGCAGTTACACATTTTGCAAGTGCGCAATTTGCAAAAATGAGAGGATGCACCTGTGATTGTCATGTGTGCCATGTTATTTTTTGGGTGATTGTAAGCATTTGTGTGTCGGAGGTTCGTTCAGCTGTGTGCTGCTAGATAGAAATAGTAAGTATGTGCATGTGTATATATACGGTATTTACAGGGCGGGCAGGTAGATGGTGTCCTTGGCACGGTGCTGCAGGGCAGAGAGTCTGGCGATCTGCTGCAGATGCGGGTCACTGGCCTTACCCGGAGGAACCACACTCAGCAAGGCCTTCAGATAGTCTGGCAACACCTTCAAAAGAGACACAGGGAACTTACTTTACTGTGTGCCACGGCTCATTTTGACTGCAAACGGGACTACAGATGTATTTTCTACTGTATCTCTGTGTCTAAATTGTTTTAAAGCCCAAACTTCAGACTGGATTAGCTCGAGTAGAAACAGGACATCTCCACCTGGTTGTAGTGCATGGTGACATAAAGTTCGTTGTCGAGTTTGAGAGCCAGACTCCATATGACTCTCCTGAACCACAGGCTGTAGTTGGCGTCCACCGGCTCCGCCTCCGTCGCAATGTCCAGGATGTATTCGCGCTTGTTCAGGGGACGCACGTTCTGACCTTCACAGAAACACACTCGGGTTATTATCTTCAGCGTTGTTGCTCTACAACAAGAGGGGTTTTGCGTCGTTGGCCTTTAACAAAGACGTGCTGGATCCCCTTTCAAACCTTTGTGCGTGACCAAAAAGATGGCGTATTCATCCAGAGCCTCCACCCTGTGTAGCTCCATCTCGTAGCAAAGCTCCTCGATGACGTCCAAAGCCACCTGAAATAAAGAAATTGGAATTACAAATGGAGCAACTGTTTTCCATCCTGTATAAAATCTACATTCAGGCCTAATAAGACACAAACAGGATGCTTTTCTTTCAAATCCATGAGTTCACTCTGTGTGTGTTTGTGCGTGTGTCACTCACAGAGCACGTCTTGATTTTCAAGTGCCGTTCGATCCCACCCGGCAGCAGGAACAGCTGTCTCTTGGAGCTCCGCCCAGCCTGCACACAAACAACCAATCAGAAGGGAAACGTCACGCGTGTTAACTTTAGCGTGCAGCTGTCGCTAAGAGCAGCTGGCTAAACAAACTCAGGCTTCAACAGGACGGATGCCTTAACTAAGTATCAACATCACTGTGGTTCAGTTTGTGTAGTTAATCAAGTTAACAAATCCTAAAACCTAAAGTTGTAAACACATTTGCGCCTGATTTACGATATGTAATACACATTGTTTATGACAAAGATGAAGCTCAAATGATAAAGACAAGCAGCTGAAATGAAATCTACTGAATTGTAAATGAAAGATGTTTTCTTTTCAGTAAATATTCTATTGAATTTCATGCCTATATTGGCTTAGATGGTTGTTTTTGAGCAACATATCCACCACATTTAACAAGGTATTCCACCACAGAGCAATCATTACATTATTAGCTCATTATTCAACACATATAAGCCTTTAAAGAACACTTGCATGGCTGAATAAAGAGACTGACCAGCATAGCTTTGAGCTCCATGCTGTTGGGATACTGAATACGGCCGCCATATTGAAAAGTCCTCCTCAGATTCTGCTCACATGCCTTGGCGATGCCTGTCAAGTAAGAGCGGCACATCGATCATAACCAAGAGCACAAGTGGCGATGGATTTGGATGGATTTTCATCGTATTCTCTACCTTGGTACTGCATCCCGGGGCTGTCGCAGGCGTCTTGCAGGAACTTCAACAGGAACGGCTTCATGACGTCAGAGCAGCGATGGAAAGCTGCCAGGATGTACAGCATCCTCCATCCTCTCTGACAACTGTCCCTACACACAACACACACACAAGGAAAAAAGGTAAGCCTCTCCACGGCCACGCTAGAAGCCCTCAGTCATGTGGTGTCAGATGTTGAAGAGTCTTACGCTTTGGAGCTGGTGTTGGCGGTGACTTGCTTCATCAGCTGGCAGTAGGCTTCATCTTTTATGAGGCCGTGGTCGCCACTTAACTGGATTCATGAGCGCGAGCATTAAAGACGACAATGTTTTCCTTCAATTTCACTTCGATACATGACGCGAAAGTCTATCTGTTCATCAGCTGAGTATTTTAAAAGCCAATCAAATGCGTAAGAGAGTGTGTACCTTCAGTATAGTGGTGGCCAGGTCCTGTTCAGTCTGACCTTTCAGTGGGAAATCCCCCATGAACTTCATTATGGCTTCAATGTGGAGACAAATTATGTCAGAAAACAGAAAAAAAAGTATTCTCATTGTCTTTTCTCCTTTTCTTTTCCACCATCTCATTCTCCTTTCCTTCCTCTCCTCTCACCTAAGAAGATGTCGGCAGCCACTCTGTTCATCCCGCCGTCCGAGAAGTCGATCAGAGACTCCTGGATCGGAGACTGGAGGGACAAACGCATGTCAAGGAACAATATCTCTGAAAATGAAGGAGACATAAAGCAAACTCAGCTGCTTTACCTTGGAGAATTTGACCATGTCGACAGGGTCCCTGCCCTCCTTCCCCTTTTTGGCTTTATGATCACTGCATGGGGGGGAAACACAGGCAGCAGTTAGGATCTGTGCGTGTATAAATATCCATTGACATGTCCATGATATTCTGACACATTTTGTGTGTGTGTGTGTGTGTGTTTGACCTTTTGTTCCTCTGCGCCTCTCTGAAGTACTTCTTGGCAAACTCGGCCATGTGGTACTGACCGCCGTGCAGAGGCAGATCGTCCAGCTCGGCGCTCAGACCGTCCCCATACATCTCATTTACTACCTGATACGCACAAACAAACACGCAGCAATGACAAGCTGAGCGGCCGTGCCACTTAAGAGAGCACCAAAGATGTAATTATCTGCGAAATATTTCCATTTCTGCAAACCGAAACATTCCGACATACACTGTATAAACAGCCGCTCGCACCGTAATGTAGGGTTATTATTCACGCTGAAATTATTCATGCTCTGAGCTTTTTTTCTCCCCCCTTGACGAACTGTGGAAGCTGGAAATAAGCATCACGTTTCGTGTGTTGGACAACAACAACTTCCTGGTGGAGGAAGGTCACCTCTGTGGAGAGGTCGAGCTCGTGGGCGGCCACCGACGAGCCCATCGCCACGGCGATGGCGGCGGACGCGGCGACCCGCCCCTGTCGGTCTCGAGGCTCCACGCGCTCAGCGGGGAGAACCAGGAAGTCTGGAGCCGCCACGGGGCGCACATACTCGCTGGGAAACACTCCAGATTTTCCGTACACGGCCCCGAACCGCCAGCCTGCAGACACACACACACACACACACACACACACACACACACAAGAAATAAACAACCAAACAAGAAAAGTGTCACATGCAAAACACAGAAAACCCCAAAATGGCATCTTCAAATAATGTGTTAATCTGAGATAAAAAACCCACAAATATTCACTTTATGTTTTTCATCTTTTGAGGCACACAAAGGAAGCGAATCATCAAGCTCGAGTTAAATCAACAATATAAAAGTAAAGGAACGACTAAAATACTGAACTGCACAGCAAACAGACACACAACAGACCCCACCAGGCTGCAAAAAACCCACCAAACTCAGGAGTGTCTCTCTTTAGCTCCTCCAGGAGCATGACCTTCTTCCTCACTATGCAGCCGTAATGTTTGCCTGAACACACACACACATATGCACATAGACACAGACACACACACACATACGTGACAGACACGGCATGAAGCACAGAGAAGCTCACAGAAACACATCGACGGTGTCTCAGAGTGTGCGTCTCACCGGCCTCCAGCCCGTCCATGTGCTGGACTCTGACGATGTCTCCTTTGTGGAAGCTGAGCAGCGACCGGTCCTCCGTCACGTAGTTCCTCACCGCCACCACGTACTCAGAGTCCTGACGGAGGCGGGACACGTTGACAAAGATCATGCTGGAGAATTACGCTTTTTAAAAAGTACGGCAAAACGTTGAACACAACATTTTTAGGCGAAAACACACCGACTTGAGAGCATGAACTCATGTTCACAATGTTTTCAGAGGTAATAAATCAAGACAGAAGTAGAGTCATTTGTTTAAACAACAGATATTATTGAGATACCCTATGAGAAAAGTAGGATCCAGTGTTTTTTGAGCATCGTATTAGTGACATTTGTGATATATAAATGTCTTCTTAACTAAAGCTCTCTAGTTTAACTGTAGTGAAAGACGGGACTATGTGTCGCTGGATCGTTCCATTATTGTTTGCATATACTGTCATCCTAACATTTTAATATATATTTATTTCTTTGCATCACTTTTAACCTCCTATGTTAATCTGCTTAATCTGCCATTAGGATCTCTAACTAATAGTTGCATGTCTATCCTTTTTTTTATTGCATTTTTCCTCTGGAAATAAATATTTTCTGTATGAATAAAACAATTAGTTTACATGCAACTGCTGAAATCTGGACGTACAGAATAGTCCAAACATTTAGGACTTTTCAGCTTGAGCAGAGACAACACCAAACAACTGTGTAATGAAAAAGCGTTCTCAAGCAAACCTGCAAACAACAGACACACACACAGACACACACACAGACGACCTCTGACCTTCTTGAGCTCGGTGAGGAAGTAGTCGATCATGTGCTTGACCTGCGGGGCCTTGGCCGAGAACAGGATCAGCTTCTCGTTGCTCAGGTTGAACTCCAGCATGTTCTTGGAGGGAATCGACACGAACAGGATGTCCGAGTAGCTGAGCAGGAAAACGATGTGTAAAAAAACAACAACAACCAGGAAGTCAACATTAAGTTACAGGGAAAGAGAAAAGGCGTCTAGGGTCAAATCACTTGGGCACGAGACACAGACATCTGGACTTTTAGTCGTTTGTTTTATTTGAATTAGGACTTTAACCTTTTGGAAACCGTGCGTAAATCCTTCTGCGCCCATTTTAAGTCCCAGCATGCCCCATTCAGACAATCTTTTGGCATAAAATACATAATTTGTCCATTTTTGAACCGAACGACACAGATTTTTTTGTCTGAAACTCCTTCCTAACAGGCCAAGACTTTGTTTTATTGTGATATTTGTTGCAGATTCTGGTTCTTTAGGTCCTAATCTTTCCAAAAAGGTGTCTTATTGACGCTCCAGGAGGCATTTTTGGGGAATCTGGCTCATATCATGCTGGATGTTCATACTTAGGATCAAAATATCTTTTAAAGGCGATTTCTTTTTTGCAGATATACATTTTTTTCCCAAGACTTTGCTGAACAAATACATACAATAAACACAAGTATTGGAATTAATTTGGGGTTCCTACGACGACTCAATCACTTTCAAGACAACCAAGTTCACCTCTTCTCATGTCCAATAGGTGTTCAATGACTAAGACTCACCTGTAAGGCCTCAGCACTCTGAAGTAGTCTGGAGCAGCAGAGCTACTCCTCACCATCTTCAGCAGCTTGATGCCTTGATGAGACACAGACAGCACCTGCACTCCTGTTCCCACACTGCCCTGGAAAACACACACACACACCAAACGCAGTACAGACACACAATAACATGTTAGAGTAAGAGCTTCATATTTTAAAACGGGATTGCTCCTTTGTTTGACTCGCGTACGCTAAAAAGAGACAAGAGCTCACAGAGGCTGGGAAGAGGCGGGAGAAGTAAATCTCCCACAGGTCTCTGGCCATGGCGACCACTTTCTTCTTGGCGTTCTCGTCGTGCGTTCCCGACACCTGGTCCACTTTGTTCTCAGCTGTCAAAGACACGGAGAAGGAGTTTGAGGTTTTTACAATCCAGAGAGTTGAAACGTTTCTGTGGCTGTTTGAAAAGTCTCGGAGTCGTCGGGGATGTGTTTCCTCTCCCACCGAACAACGCCTTCATCTTCTGTCTCTCCTCCTGCGTGATGCGGATGCAGGCCTCAGCGAAGGTGTCGTGAACAACCTGCAAAAACAAAACGTAAAGTGACTCCCCCTTCAAAATAAAAGCCTCACAGAGCAACTGTATTTTGAAAAGGAAGCTCAGGATGAGATCTTCTTATAGAACAACCTTCTTATGGACATCAGACTGATTATATATCTATAATAAAATGATGACTTTTAGCCTTTTATTTTGAATAAATCAGAATGAGCTTTACTATGATGAAAAACTAAATCAAAACCTTCAAAAATGGATACACAAGTAATAACTAAATAAGTAATAAATACATAAACCGACCTGTCTGAAGATCAGATCCAGAACCAGAGGACTGTTGTAAGTCTCTTTAGGGTAGAAAACCTGTAAATAGACAACAAATTAAATGCTGAAACAACAATTGAAATAATAATTTTACTATTAAATAGTCAACACAATGATATTAAAGCTTTGGACTGTTGTTACATTTCCAGCACAAGTAGATCTATGAAGATAATGCACGTGTTGACAGTGTTAATATTTGTGTGCACTTATGTTTGTGTGCTTCATGTGTACTCATGAAACACACACCTCCTTCCTCATGTAGAGTTTCCACGGGACGTTGGAGTACGTGTAATATTCATCACTAGTCCTGCTGTGGAGTTGAGTCTGGATGATCTCCTCCTCTACTGGCAACTCTCGAGAGACTGGAAACACACACACACACACGCAGACACATACACACACACACACACAGGGTTTTTGACCGTGTCCATACACTCCATTCACTTGCAGGTGTGAAATGAGCGCAGAACTTTCTCTCGTTGTGTTGTTTATTACTGGGGATTGATGTCACGTTAGTGAGTGAAAAGCTCACCTGGAGGAGGGGCGGGGCTTATGCTCGAGCTCGCCAGCCCCGCAGTACGAGGCTTTGTCGTCTTGGGAACCTTAGCTCCTCCCTCTTCTTTACGTACAGAGGGTTGAGGCTTCTTTTGAGTCTGAGAGAGAAAGAAAAGTGAGATATTATGTTTGTGGAAGTGGAAGTGCATATGTGTGTCTGTGTGTGTGTGTGTGTGTGTGTGTGTGTGTGTGTGTGTGTGTGTGGCGGTACCGGTTGTGGTGGGTTTGACATCTGATCTTTAAGGATCTCCATAGCTTCATCGTGTGGGTCTGGCTTCTTCGCAAAGCCCTTTCCATCACTTTTCCTACAAACACACGCACACACACACACACACACACACGCACACACGATTAGACCAACACCCTCCTCATCAGTATTCATATCTATGCTATGAACCCTGGGCGTGTCACCTCTGTGCGGCGGCCCCTGTGGACGTGGTGGCGTCGGCAGGCTGGTGCTGTTTGATGATGTCTTTGATGTCGTGGCTGGGGTCGACGCGCTCGGTGTAACTCGGACCGGACCGCACCACGTCCTCGGGAGGGGGGCCACGCGTCGGACCTGGAAACGTCGCAGTCATCGTGTCGTCAGTTTTGACCGCTATACCTCAAAAGCACCTCGAGGGCACTCCCTGAAGTCATACATGAAGACCTCCTGCACTGAATCCAACATTTTTTACCATAAAGTTTTAGAAAATGCAGCTAGAAAAGCTTCACTGTAATCATAGCATTCTAACCACACCACAAATCTGCAGGTTTATTTGACCTTGAGAGTGTGAAACGTACTAATTTTTCGCTGAACAGCTGCAGACTTGTACGGCGACTCTTCTCTCTCTTTGGTCTGCGAAAAAAAACACAAAAACAACAGGAAGTGATACAGCCGAGTGTTTTTACTTCAAAGCGACGCTTTCATATTTGCATACGTGCCGGCAAGTGTTCATGCGTGTGTGTGTTTACTCACAGGGCTGGTTGTGTGTTGGTGTGAGGGAGGCGACTGAGGCGCTGGAGCAACGGGGGGGAAGGAAGCCAACATCTGCTGCTGGATCGCGATGGCCTGCATGGTCATCTGTTGGGCCTGCAACACACAAATGTATTTATATATATGTATGAATGCATTTCAAGAACAGTATACGTTGATGTTATTGATGTATATTCTTCATTTTCTTCTTGTATTATCCTGTCACATGATGGATATGTGTCATTGTTCAAAGGGTGTGTGGCTCCAAAGGTGCTAGCAACTATTAACTCTGAATGAAACTCAACTTATAACACACTGTTATCATATATTTTCATGCAACTCACACAAAAACACCAACAAAAACATCAGAGTTGTCCAGAAAAAGTGCAATATGACAAACCAGAATGATGGCCTGCTGGTTGATGATGGCCTGCTGCTGTTGAGTCAGTATCGTCTGCTCCGATCCTGCAGAAGAACAAACACGTTGAGTAAAGATTTAGATCTAGAACAACGATAGAAACACACACAGCTTCACAGCAAAAAGACCTCATCGGCTCCTCCACTTCAAACAAAACCACACAAAAGTTATTTGGGGTCTTCTTCTATCTCACACGAGCCGTGACTCCACCACGCCAACATGCTTCTGGCCAAACACGCGGGGAACGCACACGCCCGCTCGTTGTACCTGGCAAACCCGCCATCGCAGGCAGGCCCGGGACCGCAGGCGCCGCAGGGAGCGAGGACACGCCCACCAGGGCCGCTACGTTATCCCTATCGGCGGCGGGCGCGCGAGCGGGCGACGGGGCGGGCGCTACACGTGCGGAAGGCGCGATGGGAGAAGGAGCCTGTCGGGTATCGGGGGGTTGGGGAAGGTTGTATTGGTGGAATTGCGGTGGTCGTGGTTGAGGAGGTGGAGGAGGAGGTGGAGACGCCGGCGGCTGCTGCTGCTGCTGCTGCTGCTGTTGGTGCTGTTCGTGGTGGTGGTGGTGGGAGGGGATGGGCATGGCGGGGATGGGTGGCATCATTCCTCCTGCTACTGGAAGCACTGGCACAGCTTGAGGAGCGACAGGTCAGGGAACAGGGGGAAGAGTTAGTGTTGCTTCTGTTGCTCCGCCTTTGATCAACATATTTAATTGCAGCTCAACCCGTTGCCTGTTGTTGGGAGACATACAACTGGACTTCTGGACATTCAGTATGAAGGTAGATTTGTGTCTTTTTTACCGGAGCAAATTTGATGTTTGTAAGGAAATTACCTCAAAATCTTTGCTTTCATTTCAAAAATTTGCTGTAATAAAAATTGCCATAAAAAAAAAAAAAAAAACTCTCAAAACTAAAATTTGCTCTAAAAAAAAGGCTCCAAAAAAAATTGCTCTCAAAAAAAAAAAAAAAAAAAAAAATCGCTCAAAAACTAAAATGAGCTTTTTGAGTGCGTTTTTTTTTTGAGAGCTTTTTTTTTTTTTGAGAGCAATTGTTTTTTTTAGAGCAAATTTTAGTTTTGAGAGCAATTTTTTTGGGGGGGCAAATCCTTTTTTTTATTAGAGCAATTTTTTTAAATGAGAGCAAAGATTTTGAGATGATTTCCTTACAAACAAACTTGAGAGCGCAGCTTTTTTTTTGAGAGCAAATTTTAGTTTTGAGTGTTTTTTTGTTTTTTTTTGAGAGCAAAGATTTGGAGACAATTTACTTACAAACAAGAAATTTGCTTGGGTAAAAAAGACACAAGAGAGAAAGACAGAGAGAGAGAGAGAGAGAGAGAGAGAGAGAGAGAGAGAGAGAGAGAGAGAGAGAGTGACAGGTGCCTATAGAGAGGAAGGCAGTCATCTGTGGTTACAGCGAATGGCCGCTCGTGCATTATCTATGAGGTCAGACCGCTCATTAGACCCTCTAAGCGACAGTTTAAGGTCGGTGGTGAACTGTACACCTGGACGTTTACACCTCAGTCCTGCTCGGTGCCACCGAGACACTGTCAGCCCTCGCCCTGTAACAATGTGGAAATAACACAAGCAGCGAGGCGGGGTCGGGTGTTTTGAGAAGGAAGAAGCAGGATTATCAGAGAAAATGATCAATTAGATAATCCATAATGTCTGAACATGACCTCACGAGCTCTGGCGATCAACAGGGTGCATGTGGAGGATGTCAAACTATAGAAAATTCTGTGAACAACAGAGAGGTATTATTTAAAGATTGTTTAAAGATGCTAGTTTGATTGACTGCAATATACATAAATATACATGAGGATTCATTGATAAGATTTTGAGATATAATCCTGGAATTTACCAAACTGCATCAAACACAATCTTTTCATTTGTGGAGAACAAAAGGCTTCAAGGAGGAAATGGGTTTGATTAGTTAAATTAGGAGAAACATACAGTGCTTTTCTGCATTTTAGTGAAAATTGCAAAGGCGCACGACTGATATGTTGTGAATTTTCAACGTTTTAAACTTAAGATGGCGGCTGTAGCGCCACCATCAGGACTAAGTAAGTCACTTAGTGAGTAACACAAAACACGGCACCGTTTCCAGCTTTTCAGGGGACTATTTATCTATTTATCCATCTCACTATTTGTCAACCGGAGACTAATGCAGAGAATACTTGGAAGCTGAATTATTGATGTGTCAGCGGACAAAAGAAGGCCGAAAAAAATACCAAACATGGAGCAAAAAATGAAAGACAAAAGAAGAAAATAATGCAGTAAGCAAAGACATAAAACCAAAAAAAAGAAACAAATGGATAATTAGACGCAGCTATAACAGAAAACACACCTCCGGGATGTATTCCAGGTGGATACGGCCGGCTGGGGGTCGCTCGGCTCTCTGCTTCTCCTGTGATGCCGATACCTCCTCCTCCCTTCATCCTCGCCGACAAACTTCCAGTTTTGTCCATGTCCTTTCAGCCGATGGGGAGGAAACAAAAACGGTGGGAGACGTTGAGAAAGTGGAGGTGGAGAGACATGAAGTGTCGGGAGGGAGAAGTGAGTGAGTGTTAAAGGAAGGAGAGAGCAAGGGAACGAGAGAGCAAGGGAACGAGAGAGCGGGAGAGGAGTGTATTGTTCTGGTTGATTCAGACGCTCTGTGAGTGCGTCAGTGGAGATACAGGAACTAAATACTCTGCAGGAAGTACCGTACACACTGGAGGAGAAGCTCCAGCACACACACACACACACACACACACACACACACACACACACACACACACACACACACACACACAAATGTCACAGACATACCTAAAAAAGTGAGAAGAGTCTCCAACAAACGCTTCTGCAACAAAACAAACCCCACTGTGTCGACACCACAAAACCAAATTGCTATTTTCCCACAAAAAAACACTTTATTTTGTATTTTTTTTACACTTCAATCAGCATAAACTCTATTATAACTGGTCTGGCGTTCCCACTCACACTGTTTTACTGACGGCTGATGTTGAAAACCAAAGGCGTCGTCTCAAAAAGGGTCTTCGAGGACTATTTAGTTTAAATATTCATGAGCCGTTGTGTAGTTTTAATTCGACGACACAACCCTCGCTAACGCGCTGGACAAGTGACTCTCGGCGCTGTGACGGAGCGCTGCCTGCTGTTGCAGTAAAATACGGTAAGGCCGCTCGGTAACCTAATCGCCCCTCCTGTCTGCTCCATTCATACACAAACACAAGCGGTGGAGCACATGATCCACCCGCCTATCAACACCCACCTCCGTCCACACTCAGAGGGGAGATCGGGTGGAGGGAGCGTGACGTGACAGTTTTTACATTTCAGAGCTGCGACTTTTCACAAGAACTTCCTTTTATGTTTTAATCAGTTTTATTCCCAATTTATCTCTGGGTTGAATAGCAAATTAATTGATTAATCGACGTATTGTTTCCACGCTTGTGTATTTCCAAAGCAGGAGGGTGTGTGTGTGTGTGTGTGTGTGTGTGTGTGTGTGTGTGTGTAGGATGTGATGCTTCTTGTTGGTACTCACGATGCTGCTGTCTGACAGCACCGGGTCGAAGAGGCTGTCCAGGTAGCGGTCCATTCCTCTCTGAGTCTGACTGTCACTGAACGCATCCGACTCTACTGGACACACACACACACACACACACACACACATACACACACACACCTTTAAACCTGCAGACACACTCTGTGTTTTTAATAAGCAAAAACCAAAACTATCTGACGGAAATAAGCTGCCATTGAAGTTACAGGTTTTATATCAGGACACTCATCCGACCTCGTCTGCAGAATACAATATATTAGTACACTATAACTACTGCTGCATGTGTGTGTGTGTGTGTGTGTGTGTGTGTGTGTGTGTGTGTGTGTGTGTGTGTGTGTGTGTGTGTGTGCGTGTGCGTGTGCGTACCGTGGCTGTAGTAACCGTCAGAGTCAGGCAAACTGTAGGCTGGTCGGCTGTTACGGAGATGAACGGCACTAGGAAGCTCCTCGTCCGACTCAAAGCCACTGCCGAACAAAGCACTGAGAGGAGAGGAGAGAGGAGAGAGGGAAGGTGAGAAACAAGAAGAGAAGAGATGAAAGGAGAGGAGACGAAATGAGAAGATGGATACAAGAGGAAGAGGAAGAAGAAGAGGAGAAGAGAGAAGGGGAGAGAGGAGAGAGAAAACGAGATGAGAGGACACAGAAGGACCGGAGAGAGGAAGAGAAAGAGAGGTGAGGAGAGGAAAATGTGTAATAGTAAATACATTTTCTTTAGTATCTACATTTCAGATATTTGTACATGCACGGGCGTGTGTTTTGTGTACTGACAGGCCGGCGGTCGCTCTGACTCTGGCGGGGTTGTCGGAGCTGATGATGAAGTAGCTCTTCGGCTTCGGGAAGTCCGGCGGGAGCTCCAGGTCTGAAACCAGGTCCATCACGTAGTCGTGACCCGCCAGCTCCACCCACTGGCCGTGCTCCTTCATCAGGACCGAACTGCCCCGCCACCAGTCGGACACGCCCCTGCAAGGTCACACGCTTCAGACACCTGGCTCTTAAAGCATTATGCAATGTACATGAATATCATGAAGCTGGAGTTTTAAATAGTTAGAAATACATACAAGACAAGTTATTTATGTGTATTGCATAAAAAAGGAATAGGACACAAGTACAAGTATGAAAATAACTCTGTGTTAACCCTTTAATATGAGACGTCATCACCTGTGCCGCAGTATGTGTCCTGATAAATCCTCCCCACTGGTCCAGGAGTGCACCGGACACAAGAATGACCCTCCTACGAAGGAAATACACACAAATACATATCACACACACACACTTGGACACAGGTGAACTTTGACCTCTGCATTCAATTCCATCCGGAGGAGCAACTTGGGGTTCGGTTCCCACAACATTCGGACAGGAGGAAGAGCCAAATCAAGCAAATTAAAATCACACAGAAGCAAAATACCTCAAAAAAAATTAAAAGTTAAAAAAAAAAAAGCTGCGCCTCACCGTCATAACAGTGCACTTGCAGCACCATGTTCGCCTTCTTCCTATTGGCCGTCCACTCCAGCAGCGACAGCGGATAGGTCCGCGCCATCTCGGGGGCGGAGCCTGATCCCAGCTGCGTCTTCTGATTGGCTTGGATGAGTCTGTGTTGCAGTACTGCCTGGCAACCAGCGGGGGCGTGGTCAGACACAAACCTGGAGGGAAAAGGACACGAGAGGTTGAAACCATTAACCCCTCAAACCACATTTAACGACCACTTCGATAAAACTGAAGACCGTAATGTTTTTCTAACAATTTACAGATTTTTTTCTCTTTTATAATTTTGAAGGTAAAGATTAGAAAAAGTTAAGTTACTTACGTTTCACTTCTAGCAACTTTCATGGCTTTTTTTACTCTTGTATTTTGGATTATTCCAAGAAATAATAGTTATTTCAAGTGGTTTTAATGAGCTGCAATCTTTTTTTATTTACATGTATCACACTTCTACCAGACAACCGTTTGCGTGTGAAGCTTTCCTTTCACATGTGCAAGAGATGATGTCTCACTTCAGTAGATATTTTTCCATCTTGGCCGACGGCGCGAAGCTGCAGACGCACGCCAGCAGCAGCAGCCAGCCTCTCTCGGCGTTGTCGTGGTTCACGTTCCTCCACACCTGGTTGACCACCTGAGCCAGGATCTCGTCCTGCAACCCCGGGGAGGACAGGCCCCTCTGGATGATGTAATTCCCAAACATGTTTTCTTGCGCCCCGTTCAGGTGCGGGTCCCCCATGAAGCGTAACACCTGAAAGCAGAACGAAGGCCAACATTGCAACTAGAGTTAGTTATCGTACCGGCTTGTTGTGTTGAATGTTGTGCTGTGACGTGATACTTTACATGTGTCCACCTACCATGTTGAAGAGCTGCACGGCTTCTCCTCTCAGGTCCTCCTCCACGCGGGTCAGAGGCGACTCCAGAGGCGCCATCAACATCCCAAACTTTGGCTCCTACAGAGACAAAAGATGTGTGTTGTTTTTAAGAAGCACAACAACTTGACATTTACAAAGCTGACACCTGGAGAGCAGCTGACTGCTGCCATCGTTATAAGTCGTAATATTTAAGTTATTTCTACTATATTCACCGTGACTGTTACTACCTTTATCCTTCTATAATATTCATTGCTGTAATTATTAATATTAGACAGTTTTCTATTATTATTCTCTCTCTCAAATTTCTTGTTTGTAAGTAAATTGTCTCCAAACCTGTGCTCTCAATCAAAAGATTTCTCTCTCAAAAACCAAAACGCTCTAAAAAATTTTTTTTTTTAAAACGCTCTCGAAACTAAAATTTGCTCCAAAAAAAAGCTCTAAAAAAAAAATTGCTGTCAAAAAAAAAAAAAAAAAAAACACTCTCAAAACTAAAATTTGCTCAAAAAAAGAAACGTTCTAAAAAAAAACACGCTCTTAAAACTCAAATTTCAGTTTTGAGTGTCTTTTTTTTTTTTTTTTTCAAGAGCATTTTTTTTTTTTGCAGTGTTTTTTTTTTAGCAAATTTTTAGTTTTGAGAGCATTTTTTTATTTTTTTTAGGGCAAATTTTTATTTTAACAAATTATTCCCGGGTAAAAAATATACAAATGTACCTCCATAGCTGGCCGCCCACCCAGACTCAGGTTTTGCCCAAGATGCCCACCTGTTAATGTTGGTAAAATGTAAATTACAGTCTCGACGTAATCGCCATAAAAGTGTCTCTCGATAACCTCTGTCATGATTCAACGCTACATCACTAGATATTGAACGTATGTGCTCTACTGCACATCCCGAGCTGCTCTATGGGCGTGAAGATGTCTGTAATACTGTGAGACGCTTCACCCTAAAGTGGATCTGCACATAGCGGTAGAACGGGTAGTTGTTGATGTCCAGAGGCAGAGTGAGTTGAGCCTCTTCCTGGATGTGAGGAGCCTGAAGCAGAGCCAGACAGTCTGAGTGCAAGTCCCTCCTGACTAGAAGGAGAGAGAGACAAGGACAAACGACAAGTCAGCCAGCACACAAACTGTGTAAGTGCATGGAGTCCAGTCAAGTACATTTAACACTTCTACACAGACACTATAGGATGCATATAACATATACTGTGCTACTTTCTGTTACTACTGGGCTGTTGAAGCTGAACAGACCTAATGGTTTATTTATCAGCTGCAGACACTCCTGTCGCTCGCTGTCAGGACTCGTCAAGTCAATCAGTGCTGACGCTGTCAGCGCCGGTGAGATGAGACGCATTCACAGAGCTGGAGCGAGCGCTCAGCCAGCTATTTGGTCCATGAGTAATATGTGTGTGTGTGTGTGTGTGTGCGTTAATGTGGACTTCACAAAAAGGAAGCGAACAGACCTCCTGCCGCCTGCAGCAACGCGCCCAGCTCTGCAGGGATCACCAAGTGTGTGACGTTGACCACCTCCCTCTTGGTCAGCTCCTGGAAGAGTTTTACAATTTTAATGACCGACTGCCAAAACCATCCTGTCCCGTGGGAGTAAAACACACACACACAGTCCCACGTATATATATATATATATATATATATATATATATATATATATATATATATATATATATATATATATATATATATATATATATAAATTTACTGTCCAAAGTCCAGTCTTACCAGCTCTCTCCTCCTCCTCTCCTCTTCAGCTTTCCTCTGAGCTTTAAACTTCATCTGCAAACAGATCACAGAAATCACACACTGAATATTTCCACTATGATTCAGAGGGGAACAAAAGTGTGTCATATTCTCAACGGCGTGTCTCTCAGTGATTCCCGCGGGCATGGAAAGGTCGCACCTCTGAGAAATGAAAGGAGACATGTTGTCCTTTGAAAGCAGACGTCAGGTACCTTGATGTATTGCTTGCGGTTGACGTACATGTGGACGAGAGAGCGGAAGCGAACGAGACTCTGCCTCATTTTCACATAGCGCTTCCTGTAGGGCAGAATGAAGAATCAAGAGTACCGCCATTAACACACGTCTACTACTCCTCCAATGTCATGTTTTCATCTTATTTCCTCAGGAACTTTTATTACATATAGAGAAAGAAAACAGTACTTTGTCTCAGAAGGCACCGTTTCATCCTGTTTTTGTGGACTTGGTTCAGTAGCTTTCAGAATCATTTATATTTGTGGAGAAGCATCATTGATGTAAACGGAGAGTCCGCCTCTCCTCTCATTCTGCAGTCTACTTCTCGAGCTAAGTCTCTGGGAAGATGTGGGCTCAGCTTTGATCAACTAAAACCTTGTTGAAGGCCCAATCCTCACGCCTCCTTCTCCAGTGTTAATAAGTGTATCTCTGTCTCAGACCATGCGTGTTCCAGTAATGAACACCATCATGTTTACTTTATTCTTTAAATATCTAATATGCCCAACATCTAAAAGGGATTTTATTTTGCCTAACATTGATTAAAGTCACATACTGACCCTTTAAAAGCACCATAATGTACTCTAATTTAAAAATCGACATGTTCCCTATAAGACAATGTCTCCCTCATTGTGTCTGCCTCACTACTGCTACAGGTGTCCCTCATATGAAGGTAGATTTGTGTCTTTTTTACCCGAGCAAATTTCTTGTTTGTAAGTAAATTGTCTCCAAATCTTTGCTCTCAATTCCATAAATTGCTCTAAAAAAAAAAAAGAAGAAAAAGCTCTCAAAACTAAAATTTGCTAAAACAAAAACAAACCCTGAGCTCTCAATCTTGTTTGTAAGGAAGTTACCTCAAAATCTTTGCTCTCATTTCAAAAGTTTGCTGTAATAAAAATGAAAATTTGACCTAAAAAAAAAAAAAAAAAAAAAGCTCTAAAAAAAACACTCTAAAAAAAATTGCTCTCAAAAAAAAAACAAGCAATTTTTTTTTAGAGTGTTTTTTTGTTTTGTTTTGAGAGCAATTCTTTTTTTAGGGCAATTTTTTTAAATAAGAGCAAATATTTTGAGGTAATTTCCTTACAAACAAGGAACTTGCTCAGGTAAAAAAAAAGACACAAATCAACCTTCATAGCCTCAAACCACCTAAATAAATCTCTTTTACTTCAGTTAATCGTGCTGAAGCGAGCGGCGGCGGAGGAGCCGACCTTGTGAGGAAGCCTCGGCAGCGAGCCTGCAGCCCGATGATCTTTTTGCGGAAGGCCACGAAGCGTTGCCTCACGAAGAACATGCGGGTGTAGCGCTGCAGGGTGAGGGCCGCCAGCTGACGGGAGCGCTCCCGTTTGCACTCCAACAACTGGTAGATGTCCTCCTTCAGAAACAGCTTACACACAGAGAGAGAGAGAGAGACACATACATGTATTTAGATTGTGTTGCTGTTTTTTTTCTTTCTGAAAGGCTTAAAACGAGAGGAGGAAGTCACCTTGGTGACTCCAACGTGGAAGGCTCCCGGTCTGAGGAGACACAGCTTGCTGAGCATCATCACACAGTTCTCTCCAATCGCAGCTGGAATCTCGTGTATCCCCACCAGGGACTTATACCTGCAGATAACACACATCCACATGCATGTACACGTGCATGCAAAGTGCAATGCATTGGCTTATAATCCGCATATATAATCATCTCTGGGTGTGTTACCTGAACAGGAAGACGTAGAATGGCATTCTCACAGGATAGCCCTCTCGGCGGATCCTAATGGTCTCGAGGGCGCCGGAGTGTCTCAGCTGGCTGCTGACCAGCTCGTCCTCAAATACACCCGGTTGCTAAACGCATTTGAATAACAGTGACTGTCCGGACATCGTGGGACTGAACTCACGCGTGCAAATTATCAAATGTACAAAAATCTACCTTCATATTATTTGGCTTAATGCAGCGAACAAAAAAAGGGTTGCACCTGAAACGGAAGAATAAAATAGACGAGTGAATTAAATATCCTGCTTTTTATTCATCACTCTATATCTTTATAAACTAGGTGATGTTTTAATAAAAGTGTGCGTGCGATTAGTTATTTTGTGTGTAAATAGCGCTTCAGGTTCACCTCTCCATCTTCTCCACCAGCTCCAGCAGGGACTGTTGGAACTTGTAGCTGACGGTGGGAGCTTGGTACTTCCTGGTGACCGTGCTGCTCTTCCTCATGTGGCCTCCTCTCTGCTGACCTGTGACCTCTGCGTGAACCAGGAAGAGGTTTGACACCATCTGGACACACACACAAAGCGTGCACACGTTTTAGTGCCCATGAGTGCGTGCATCTGTTGATATGAGGACGTTTTGTGTGCACGCACCTTGTTCTTGCTCTGAATGAAAAGGTCCAGCACATCCTGGCGGACCTGGTCGTAGTTCTTATCGAGGAACTTGTGAACCTATTGACGTCACAGATTATCGAAAGACAAGTCAGCAACCAGCGGGAAGTTCCCTCTTATCCAGCAATGTGAAGTGTTCTTGCTTCTTTATCAGTTGTCATACTCGCTCTTACTTTCCCTGAATCTATTGTACGGATCAGTTACTTCACCACCTCAGTGACTTTCCCTCTCACGGCACCGTGAGGTAGACACTTGTTGCTCTGAGTGAAATGTCAGAAAAACTACGAGACTGATGTTCACGTCGCCCTCGGGATGAATTTGTGATGCCTAATCTTTTCATAACGTACCAGAAATACCGTAATGTCTGACTGCGCCTGGTGGCGTTTTGCAAACTTTTGCAAAACAGCATGCGTGTGGCAGGTTCAAGAGCGTCAAAGTTCAAGGTACAAAGTCATGACTAAGGAGTATGTCCCAATTGCATGCAAACTTCATGAGGCAATGAATGTCTGCACGGGACTTCACGGCAATCCATCGGATATATATTTTGAGATATTCCCGACCGAGTACCTGGTAGGTGACCCGGCCGGCAAAGTGCTTGATGGTGAACTCGGGGTGGGGCATCTTTGGCTTCTGGTACAGCGGGTTGCTGCCGTGGTGGTAGTGACACTTTTGGAGGAACGTGTGGTCCGTCGCCTGCAAACAAAGCAGCAGATTCTGAGTGAAGTGCACAAAAGATGTTTTCATCACATGAAATGTTTTAAGTTTATTGTACAAGGAGCTAAAAAAGGGATTAAAAGATGTATTTACATTGGAGGAGTTCAATTATGGAACATCGCTAACAATGGTTCACTTATTTTTGAGGGTTACAAGTGTAAATGAAATGTATGTATATCGATATTTTTTATTTTTTATATCGAATTATTATCTGATTTAATTGATAATAATTTAGGAAATGAATATATAAGCATTATGCTTCTACCTACACCTTTCCAGTCTTTATGTTTTTGTATATTAAACGGTGGCTTTACTCATCGTACTGTGATGATTGACTGAATAAAACACACTAAACACAATAAAGTGTGCGTGTGTGTCTTCAGCTTCTCTTCAGGTGCCTCCTGCCCCCACCTGTGGGAAACAGCTCTGGTCGTCCAGGATCCTCAGTATCCCATGAGGCTTAGCGGCAATGAGGTCGATGCAGGGCTGGTTGTCACTGAAAGGGATGTCCTGCCAGGGGATCTGCTCGCGGCTGTACTCCTCCTGCAGGGGGGCAACGTGCAACACAACTTCCTGTTGCAACGGCTGAAGAAGGCGTTTGCCTCCTCGTCCGCATGCGAACATTTAAGTGTATTTTGTGTGTACGCATTAGTGATGTGAAGAGCGATTGAGTGGCCCCGCCGCAGGTGTGACGTTGACTCACCTGTTCCTCCCTGAACACGATCCTGTTGAAGAAGAACTGCAGGTACTCGTTTGCATAATTAATGCAAAGCTGCTCAAAGCTGTTGAAGGCCAGATCCTATTGGTCACACACACACACACACACACACACACACACGCACACACACACACACTGGAGTCTTTCTGCTGTGCAACATAGGAAAGTGACAGACAGGTGATAAGAGTGTGTGTGAGTGTGTGTTGTACCTCAAATCCGTAGATGTCCAGGATGGAGATGGAGAGGGAGTGTTGGCGGGGGTACACCTGAGCGTTGATCCTCTCCGTTAACCAATGGAAGAGCAGCGAGTACAGGATCTTGGCAACGGCATCTCTGGAGAACAAAGACAAACACACAAAGACGAACAGCGATGTGGGACATTGACATAATTGTTCCGTAAATAATTCACTATTATCTTTAAGGTGGCGGGAGACAGCTTTAAATGCATAGAGGTTACAACAAGCTCTTAAGGGCTGACATATACTCGCTCACAGCTCAGGAAGCAGGGAAAGTCTTGCAAGAGACGCACAAAAGCATTTATATTAATGTTGATTTACAAAAGAATACGTTTAATGGGAACAACATGGCGGAATCAGCGGTGTGGCCTCTTCAGAATATTATTAGTATCAAATAAGAAAAAGCATCTGGAGGAAAAGTCAAACATTTTCACAGTACGTTGCCGTCTCTCACCTGGCATCAACGGCACTTTCCACACTCAACGGGGTGTAGATCTTGTCCCTCATCGCCTCCTGGAGAGAAGACAGAAGGGTTTAAAGAGATCTCATTTAGTTTGATCGGCCTTCTGTAAATTAATTTAAGCGAAAGGCTCTTAGAGCAGTGCGACTCTACGTCTTTCGCTGCAAACATCTTTTTCGACTATACATTGAATAAAGAAAGTAGCATCGTAGTAGCACTTTAGTAGCACTTAAATAGCACTTATAGCACTTTGTAGATTTGGATAAAAGCGTCAGCTAAATCTATTGTAAGAGTGTGTACGTGTGCAGGAAATAAGGTGTGATCAGAGGTACTTTTAATGTGTTCCTCTGTCTCCTCTTTAAGATAAGATAAGATAATCCTTTATTAGTCCCTCAATGGGGAAATTACAGGATGACAGCAGCACTGCTCACAAGTAACAAGATAAAAAGAATCAATTAATATAAATAAACAGTAGAACAGTAATAAAACAGACAATACGGTGGATGGAGAACTAGAATACTCATTTGTGGACAGGTTTGTTGTACCTGTTTCTTTCTCTGGGTTTAGTTTTTTTTTAGCGCTCATGATTCACTAATGCCTGCTGGGTAATTCCTGCTCGGCCTGCGTCCCGTGGAGCCGGTATGGGTTCAGTGTCTCTTTGATCGAGGACTTTAAACATCAGGGCTGTGTGTGTGTGTGTGTGTGTGTGTGTGTGTGTGTGTGTGTGTGTGTGTGTGTGTGTGTGTCACAGCGGCTGCAGCGGTGATTCAAGAAGCATACGAATGACTAAAGAAGATGCAATGAGGTGGCATTTTGGGTTTGAGGTTAACGTCTTTCATGTACAGCTTTTATATTATTTATTTTATCCTGTGTAAGTTGTTCTTTAGACAGTCACATCTCCTATATTTATGTGTGTGTACTTGTTTGTGTGTTGTGGTCGTGTGTGTTTCGACTGTAAGCGATAGGCCCAAATAATCCATGCTGACGTATGCAAGTCACATCTGTAGTTAGGTTTTGAGTTGTTAATGCAAACTGTGTTTAATAAAGTGATTCTGTTACCGGGCGGAAACGAAATCGGGCTCCGCATGAGGTCAGATTTGATTTGAGATTTGTCTTTCAAAACATAATGAATGCATGAATGAATGAATGAATGAATGAATGAGGGCATCGCAGGTCAGAGGTTTGAGAAAAGACACTTGGCAGGTAGCTAAAATTCAAGACACTAAGGCACCGTGACGGTATGACAGTACTACAATGTCAAAGCAGACGACGCTCATTATTTTCAGCTAAATCAGGATGAAAAGGGCATCATCAAATATTCTATTAATTTACGTTAGCTTACCCGCAGCTTATTTGTGCTTCTTGACATTTTTCTCCTCCATTTTTACAACAGGAAGAAAGAATAATCTGGTGTTAAATAACCCCCACAGTCCAAAGCAAGGACGAGGACTCAACCCTCTGACAGCGGACAGAGACGTCCGAACAGGTTTCCACATTTTAATGCACATGAAACAGTTTGATACTGACTGTGACTTTGTAGGTGATGGCTTTCTGGAGTCCCTCTGGAGAGATCTGCAGCAGCTCTCCCACCACTCTGATCTCCTGAGCGCTCACCACCGACGCCACCTCCTGGCCATCAGACTGTGGTGCAGAACATAAAAAAACACACACTCGATGTGTCATCTAGTTCTAGTTACGTATCGCAGACGCTCTTCTTCTGTTCATTGTCGTCATTTTTCCACATTAAAGTTAAATTTAGTGAAGGTCAACATTTTAGCTCAGTGTATTTTCCTTAAAATCAACTTGTTGGCCAACAATATCCCCAAAAAATATGTTGTGTATGTTCAATTGTTTTTGGATAAGCTGAGTTTTCTACAATTAAACATTTTTAACCACAAAAATTAAAGAAAAGAAAGAAAGCGCCACCTCATATCTCTGAAAGTAGACGTTGCCCAGGTGCAGAATGGAAGAAAGAACTCTAAAGATGGCCGACTGGTCGTCGGGCGTGAAGCGAAGGATCTCCATGGCGGCGAGCAGACGCAGGAAGTCCTCTGCGTCGTTCTTTCCCGTTATTCCACAGTCCCCTCCCTTCAAGGAGAGAAAGGTCAGTCTGAGTGAAGAGATCACGATGATGTCGCTCCACACGAGGCCTCCGAAGGTCTCTCACCTGGTTGAGGTAATAGTAGGTCTCCGCCTCCTGCAGGTAGAACGCCTGCCTCTGCTGCGAGGGAAGACCTGCCAGCATCTCATAGAAGATGTGATAGTTCCTCTCATCTTTGGCCTGAGGGGGGAAAAACACACATTTAACACTTTATATATACTCCTGTCAGAGATATAAAAGCGTCATCTTGTGTATTTGTTTGTGTGTGTGTGTGTGTGTGTCACCTGGAAGACGATACGGGACTTTTCCAGCAGATATTGAGAGGTTATGGCACCACTAATCACACCACTGGAGAGAGAGAGAGAAAGAGACAACACAAAACAAGATTTTAAAGGTGGTTGAAGAAGAGATGGGAACATTTGTGTGTCTGCGTCGTACTCACTCCTCCAGAAAGACCTCTATGTATTTCCCAAAGCGACTGGAATTGTCGTTCCGTACAGTTTTGGCATTTCCAAAAGATTCCAGCAGAGGAGCTGCCTCCAGTATCTACCGGACAGCGGATGAAACAACCACGTTGAATCTGGTTTCTGACACACTATGAGCATATACATGAGCACCCAGATAAATCAGATAGACGAGGGGATGCAAAGATGTCACACATCACAGCAAAACAAAGCTGCTATTCTGAGGAATATGTGAAAATGAACACTGAAATATAACACACACGTCATGCATCAGATCCCACTACCTCAATCTGCACCCAGGAAGAGCCAACAGAGATACAGAGACATGGGGAGGAACACATGAGGCATTAGTCGTCCTTCAAGACAGGAACGTGTGTGTGTGTTTGTGTGTGTGTGTCTACCTGTTGCCCAATATTGTATTTGTGATTAATTGCTGCTAGGTAGCGAAGGACCAGTTTGGTGGCCTCTGTTTTCCCAGACCCGCTCTCCCCGCTGAAACACAGCAGCACACACACTCAATGGACGTCAATGTGACTCAGCGGTTGATACGTTACATGTGATGAATCGTCTCAGTGCTCGGCTGAAGCTGCACTTTCTGTGCATTTCAGATAAGCTGGGATATTGTGAAAGTGAGGGCCCAGTGAACATTTGGGAGGAAACCATGAAAAACATGGTGCATGTGAAGGATAAGCATTTCATCCTGATGTGACTACCTGCTCTAAACTCAACTCAAAGTTTAGAGGAGCTGCTAAAACCACAAGTTAATGCTGCAGAAAATATAATTTACCCTGCTGTTGTATTACTTCCAGGTCAGATTTAACCATACAAAATGCACAACATCCAGCAGATGTTTAGTCTCAGCATAAACAATTCAATAAAAAAAACTGTAATTTAAAAATAGCATGAGGCTAAATGTGTATCAAAATACCATTTTAGATTACATTTTTTATTAAAACGACAAAAACAGAGCTGGTATGTAGCATTTCAAATGATACGCTGGAGGAACTTCATCGGCTGTGGTGATTAAAAAGGTAAAGTACGAGGGGAAAAGGTATGTTGACGGCAGAGTGGCAGCTCATTATTAAGAGTGAACATTATCTGCACTTTGAGTGCCACTGCACTTAGCTTTTATTAATCACTTAGTGTCCATTATATGATCCTTCTCACCTCCCGACTGCTGCTGGTGCAGCGTTTGACTTAATTGACTAAGAGACGCGACACCAAGCTAATCTTGCATTAGGCAAGGCCTCAATTCCCCTTTTGGGTTTAACCACCTGAAACGCTCTTACACACACACACACACACACTGTGCTTCATCACTGCCAACTGCTTAGCGCTAAATACCACCATTATATACCATTGTGTGTGTGTGCGTGTGTGTGTGTGTGTGTGTATTTAGGGACACCGGCACCTTGACCACATTCCAGCTTAAGGTTTCAACTAACGCGCCGGTTAGCTGAAAACTGGGCCATTACTGGTCACTGTACACTGCCCCTAAATACACACCCAGTGACTTTCACACAAACACAGGGTGCACACATGTGCACTCGGACACACACACACACCTCTGAAAGGTAATCTGCTCCTGGCCCAGACCCGGCTGGGCTTTCCTTACAGGTATCTCCTTCCGAGTATACGGCTTGAGTGTTCCAGGTGTGTGTTTGTGTATTTCATATGATTGTTTCTGAACGCACACGTCAACGCCCAATTGTGTGGACCCGACTCGATTATGCTTTCACATCTGAGTTGGATGTAAATGGGCTGTGAGCGTGTGTGTGTGTGTTTGCGTGTGGATATCCGTGTTGACAGGGAGCGAGGCGCCTCTGATCTGTCTTAAGTTTGCTGGCCAGAAAACCGCAGACACTCATGAATTTCCAAACACTAATCCAGCTGGAGATGGAAACCAAGAAGCTCCATGGACACTGCGCATACCAAGGTTAAACCGGAAGGTTACTCAGAAAAAACATTGTAAATATTGTTTCACTTAAAACAAACCCTTGTCAGTCAGGTGTGATGCATGATGAACGGTTTAAAATATGAAGCGATGACACCGACTCTACAAACTATGGGTTTTGAACTTTGATGTCTGGTTGACAGGTACATGGAAAGTGATAAGAAGTTAAGATTCTTGTAAAAAAGGATGGAGAGCGAGCCTCTTACCTGATTATTATGACCTGGTTGTGTTTGGCATCAATCATTTTGGAATAAGCAGCGTTTGCTATGGCAAACAAATGCCTGAAGGAGAAAGAGAATAGCGACCCAACGGGGACATTACATTTAATGAGATGACACTAATTTCAAAGATGTGTCTATTGCGATGTGTTTTTACCATATAATATACTTCATTATAATACATAAATAGCATTTTGTTTTAAATTTAGCGTCCCCACAGTTTGACAGTATGACTTACGGAGGGTTCTCTCCCAGAGCACAACCCTTGTACAGCAACACCATGTCCGTCCCGTAGATGTTGTACATCTTGTAGGGGTTCACAGACACCAGAATGCTACCTATGTTTGTCTAAAAAAAAAACAAGCAATGAAGAGAAAGAGGGGACAAAAATTAAATGGACACACACACTAAAAATAAACTGATCTGACCACAGATTTACAGGTTTGAGGAATGTTCAGCAGTATAATAATTGAATGTGCTTGTATGTTGGATACTTGCATAAATGAGCTCCCTCTCAAATCTTTTCTTCAGGTTCATCAAAACAGCTTCTTCATGCATCTCCCTTGACAGAAGCAGTACAACAAAGGTATTTAAGGATCGCAATGTCAGACCACTCCACCATTATGTTTGCACTGTGTTTTATAGCAGCATTCATCACTTTATCGCAACATTTTTTCCAATACCTTTGATCAATATTCAAGCCACAGCATCTATACACATTTCAACCTCTGAAGAGTCATCCAACCTGTCTTTTTAAATTACTTATGCATTTTCTTATGCTCTATTCTCTGATGAAGACAAACATGTCTGCAAGTCATTGTAATGATAAACCAAAGAGAATTTCTTTTTTTTAAAATGATCTAACCGAATATTTTCATTGCACTTTGTAGGTTTCTTAAGCGTGTGAGCATTTTTCTTACTTACTCTAACTGCGTCATATCTTCCACTCCATCTTCCTCTCGCTGCTCCCGTTCAGCTACGGTCTGCAGGCTTCTGATTGAGTACATCTAAAATACATGTGTACACACTGAGAAATGATGACATGATGCATGCACATAGCGCTGTGCACAAAGGGTTCACACAGTAATACATGCGCTCACTCATTTGGATATATCAATTTTCTCACTTTCCAATTCTAATCTCGATTATATACTCCTTCTATATACTCCTTTGCGATTCTCTTACCAAAATAAACGTACACATTTTACTTTCCTGCTCAATGTGCCCATCACCTTTCTAATAAAATATTCTGGTCTTTCAACCATCAATACATTAATTAGTAATTACATTTCATTTAGCTGACGCTTTTATCCAAAGCGACTTGCAATGAGTGCATTCATCCATGAGAACAAACTCAGAACAATAAGATTCAGGAAAGTACAATTTCTTCAATAAAGTCAAATTACAAAGTGCCTCAGGTGTAGACGAAAAAGATGTGTATACAAATATAATAGTGTAAGCTACGATCCCTCTGATTACTCTGCACTACTAAAAATCAACTACTGTGCCAGACTTTCACCTAAACATCACACTTGCAACTGCAAGATTACACAATAAGCATTACAACTTTGAGTATAGGGCCCAACATGAGCTATTTTGTCTACTAAATTGAGTCATGTATTTAAAACGTTTACCTTGTCATACCATTGTCCCTGTGGTTCCCCCTCTCTGCTGAGATTCCACTGCCCTTGTTCATGCCCCACTTGTCCCTGTACCATCAGGCCGTGGGGGTCCAGCAGCTCCCCGTCTCTAGACATGGACCACTTATTGAGGTTCTGCACTGTGCCGTGAGGTAGTACCCTCTCTGCACCCCACACATCCACATCTTGCTGCAGTCCCATGCCGTCAACTCCGGGGCCCTGTGCCCAGTGCTGCTCTGGGCCGGATCCCTGGACCTGGGGTGACACTACAGCGTATGAGGGTAGATGGTAAGAGGCCCCTCGGAGGTGAGGGTTCATCAGGGCACCAGAGAGATTAAGCGAGCGAGGTTCTGGGGTGCTCGGGGCACCGAGCCTTGTCATGATATTACCGTCAGGGAGACGATAATTTGCACCACGAAGGTTTGGGTTCTTTGATAAAGCATTAGACAGGTCAAGTTTTCGGGGTGCAGCAGTGGGCTCAGAGTGGGTCACCAGAGTTCCATCAGGGAGACGGTAATTTGCGCCACGAAGGTTTGGGTTCTTTGATAAAGCATTAGACAGGTCAAGTTTTCGGGGTGCAGCAGGAGGCTCAGAGTGGGTCACCAGAGTTCCATCAGGGAGACGGTAATTTGCGCCACGAAGGTTTGGGTTTTTTGATAAAGCATTAGACAGGTCAAGTGTTCGGGGTGCAGCAGTGGGCTGAGCGCGAGTCATTAGAGTACCATCGGGCAGACGGTAGGTGGAGGATCGGAGGTTCGGGTTTCGTTGGAGAGCGTTGGAAAGGTCAAGAGAGCGTGACTCAGCAGGATCAGCAGAACCAGACTGCCTCAATATTGATCCGTCTGGGAGTCTGTAGGAAGCACCGTGGAGTTTCGTGTTTAACATTGCGCCAGAAAGGTTCGGAGTGGAGGAGGCAATGGCAGAAGCTTGGGTTTGATTTCGTGAAAACAATGCTGATCCTCCTGGGAGCTGAAAGTTTGATTTACGCATGTTAGCATTCATCAGGGCGCCAGATAGCCCTGGCGATGATACTGCAATCTCCTCTACCGGATGTGACATAAATGAACCATCTGGTAATCGATAAGAAGCTTTACGAACATTAGGATTGAGAAGAGCGGAGGAGAGCATAGAAGGTGAAGGGGCGACAGGCTCAGCTACCGGCTCATTTCTTGACACCAAAGTTCCATCCGGCAGCCTATATGTGGCTTTACGTACATTGGGGTTCAACAGTGCAGAAGAAAGCATAGATGGGGATGGGGGCGGTGCAGTTGAGGGTTCTGTCCTTGTTACAAGAGTGCCATCAGGCAAACGATATGTGGCCTGTCGCATACCTGTGTTGAGCAAGGCAGAGGATAACATCGAGGATGATGGGGGTGATGGACCTGGGGAAGGTTCAACAGGTTCAGTTCTGGTGACGAATGAGCCATCAGGTAGTTGATAGGTGGCCTGACGTAGGCTTGGGTTCTGCAGGGCATTGGAGAGCATAGAGGATGACAGCATCCCACCAGCACTGACACCGCCTCCAACATCAGTGGCAACTGGAGACTCAACAGGGCCCCGGGACATTGTCAAAGTGCCAGCTGGAAGCCTTAACATGGATCCCTGGATTTGGGAGGTCCGCAGTCCACCAGAAAGAAATGATGAGTTACCTCTGATATTCCCTTGTTGAGGTGTGGTAGGAGGAGGGGCGGGAGAGGCAGGAGACATAGGGGAAAGGTGTCGCTGAAGGGGCGAGACAAAGGAAGCATTACGCATCTGGGTGTTGAGCATAGCAGAAGAAAATTGTGGGGAGGAGGCTACAGATGGAGCAAAAGAGGCTGCTGCCTGAGGAGGTGAGTAAACGGTTGTATAAGCATTGGCATTGCGTTGCAAAGGGGACGAGTAAGAGGCGCTAGCCAATTGGGAGTTCTGCACCCCCTGGCCACCAGGTATGGGGGATGAACTTCTCTGTAAAGGTGTGGTGTAGCTGGCATTCTGGAGATAGGGGTTCTGGAGTGCGTGCCCTAAAAACGGTGATGAGGGTGCAGATTGAGGAAGGTTTTGAGGGTAGATGTCATACTGTGTTTGTGTGGAGGGGGATCTCCGTAAAGGAGAAGAGTAAGCAGTGTTGGGGTTAGAGATAGAGGAGGGATGAGGAGAGGGTGGAAAGGGAGCGCCTACAATCTGAGGGTTTGGTAAAGCATTTGTAAGCATTGGGGATGGGCCTGGCTCCATCATTGTGTAGTCATACTGGGAGATCTGAGTCTGAGATGGGTGGAGAGTACCAGGAGGAAGACTAGGCTGAGGTCCTGGATGTTGAAAAGATCTTGGCCCTAGACTCATAGTCCTTTGGGGAAAGGGAGATGTTGGTTGAGACCTGTAGTGCATGGGAGTGGCTGAACGGGAGGGCAAAGGAGATGAACGTTGCAGTGGTTGTGGAGATAGAGGTCTACTCTGCAGCCGACGCACTGATGGCTGGGGAGAATGAGGACCACTCTGTTTCAAAGAAGGCTGTGGGGAGGCGGGAGGCAGTGGAGGAGGTCCTCTAAATGACTGCCTAGATTGCAGAGAGGTCTGGTTTCTGGGCATACGGACTAGTGGCTGACCCCTACCAACAGGTCTGTGGAAGCCTCCTTGAGGAGTACCAATTCGCTTTGACTCCCTCAACCCTGTAGGATGGGAGCCTACCCTTGCTAACATGGGTGCTCCAGCTACGCCCCCTATCTGTCCTAAGTGAGGAGCCGGACCACTATGGATAGAGGACCTGAAAGGGGCTACATGCTGAGTGACAGGGGGTCCATGTCTACTGCGTCTTTGTGAGTAGGGATTTGCTGGAGAGGGTTTCACGGCTCCCATGGGCACATGACTTCGGCTTCCAGCACCGCCTCTCATCCTGCGAGTCGAGGACCGGGTGGGGAGGGGGCGATTGGTGATACGTGACGGGGAAGGAGAAGGAGGGCGATGTGGGGAGGTGGGGCGGAAGGTTTGGGGAGGAGACCGAGATCTCTCAGGCAGAGGTGGGCTCCGCCTTTGTGGGGATGGTAGGGGATGTGAGGGGGAATGCTTCAACTTGGATGTTTGTTTTCTACCTTTGAACATATGAGGCCTGGTAGATGGTAGAGGCACAGCATCAGGAGGTGGTTGCTGTCTGAAAGAGAGTCTTGGGGAAGGTGGTGGGCTTGCTCTCCTCCTCAGTGATCCCCGGGGTGAAGCTAGCGGGCTAGAAAGGGGAGATTGTGGTCGAACAGTTGATGGAGCCCTGCGTAACCCAACCCCCCTCCTTCCTCTTGAAAGGGATGGCTGAGTTCTAACTGACATCCCTCTCCTCTGGTGTGATGGGGCTGCAGTTGAGCCGGGTGGCCTGCGCCTTTGGGAAGATGGCACTTGACCTCCCATAGAGGCTCGGTTAGTGAACCCTCTCCTACGAGAATAAGGGGAAAGATGGGGGTCTGGCTGGATGTCTGTTTGGAAGTCCATATAATGTTGTGAGAAGCGGGGTGAAGGAGGTGCCATTGCCCTTACTGATCCCTGCCTAAGCGACAGTTGAGGGGATGGAAGGGGACTCATTCGTCTCACTGGCCTTGGTGACGCCACTGGGGAATGCAGTTGTGAATGCATCAGTGGAGGCATCTGTGGCTGCATTTGTGCGGCCATTGGTGACATTTGTCCCATATGGAACATTTGAGGGTCTTGGGGGAGGGAGGGGTGGTACACTTGAGAGGTCAAATGCAGAGGTAGGGGAGACGGCGACATGTGATTGGGAGAAACAGAGTAAGGCGGGTGAATAGGCTGAGGGAGAGAGAAATGATCCTGCTGCATGGCCATAGCTGTAGGGGAGGGAGCTTGTCTAAGAAAAATAGGGGTTTGTTGTTGGTTCATGGTAGTCGGGTAATGGGGCTGTGCAGGATGATATGGGGGAAGGGGCTGTGCAGGAAGGTATGCGGGAAGGGGCTGCTCATATTGTATATCTGACATCATTTCCAGATTGTTGAGGTCAAGAACTGGGGAAGGAGGGCGGTACATTGAGGAGGTGTGATGAGAGTTAAGAGGAGGAGGAGGAGGTGGAAGGGTTTCCACCTCTAGTCTGTCTTTTCCAAATAGCCTAACCTGTGGCCTGGGCACCCTGAACTCCTCTGCTAAAAATGGCTCCGCAAGAGGGTAGGCCAGCTGCTCCTGTCCATATAGCTGTCCTGTCTCAGCTGGAACCAGCCCAGCATCCATATAGAAAGCTTGCTGATAGGGGTTATGAATAGCAGCAGGGTCCGTATATCCCAGCATTGGGTCGTTATATAGGCCTGGCACAACATCATACCCACCACTCATCATGCCATGTGGGTATGACATCCCATTGTTATAAGCCATATTGTGGTCCAAGTAGTCTCCATACAGCTCGGGGTCATAAGGGTCATAGGAACCTTCCATGGCGTTACCATAATAACCATATGGCTCTGGCTCCACTGCATACAGCAATCCATCTTCACCGTAATAATACTCCATCCCTTCATCTCCATAGTAATCTTCATACTCGTCATCGTAATAGCCATAAGGGTAACTGTAGTAATCCACATCATCCTCATAGTATAACTCATCCTCATAATAAAAGTTGCCCTCGTCATCGTAGTAACCATATTCATCTTCCCACTCATCATCATCGTCATAGTAATCCAATTCCCCTCCATAAGGGTCATATGGGTCATAGGGCATTGGTTGTCTTTGGTAGCCACTAGGTCTCCCCCTGTTGTAATAATCTTCCTCATATCCATACTCATCGTCATATTCATAAGATTCATTGTAATATTGAGTCTGTCCCCCTCTAGTGTCCCTATTGGCAAATGACAGGTTCTTTCGTGCCCGTCCTCCTGCTCGTGCCCCCAGACGACCCTGACCCTTAGCGTTCAGGAACCTCCCTGTCAACCAGTTAGATGCTGCAGCCATCCTTCCTAACATCCAGCTTTTAGCCTTAAGCCCTGAGCCTGCTTTCTTTTTTCCGAACATGCCTTTAAACTTCCCTCCCATTCCCTTTGCCTCGGCTACCTTTTTCCCCTGGTCTCCTAAACCGGAGAGATTTATTGTCTTTTTAGATGCTGCTTTTGGGGGATCGTTCTTTTTATTAAACATGCTGAAGCCGGACAAACCGGGCTTTTTGTCAGCGGAGGACGATTTACCCCCAAACCCAGAAAAAAGCTTGCTAGATCCCAGAAGGGGTTTAGCAGCACCAGGGTCCTTCTTCTTCTTGGAGATTCGTAGGAAGAGACGGGAGGTGCTTTTGAGGTTTCTCTTTGGTTTTGCTTTCTCTGCCGGCTGTTTAGAGGGAAAGCTGAAAGGAGAGGACTTCCCGGAGATGCCTGAGAGGGCTTTTGATGCTCCTTTGAGGTGAGCCTTGACATCTGGTGCCTTTTGTGCTTTAGTGCCCTTCTTCTGTCCCTCTGACACAAAGCCTATCATAGCTTTGGAGGCTCCTTTGATGTTGACATCGCTCATCTTTTTCAGGTTTATCGCACCCATCCCTTTCTTCGCAGGTGACTTCCCCTTTGTTTCCTCCTCCTCATCCGACAGAGCTGAGTTTTTTGGAGGCTTAAAACCCTTCACAGCCATGGCCTTAGATGCACCTTTCAGAGCTGCTTTGCCTTTCCCTTTCCCCTTCTTTACAATTACCTCTTCCTCACTCTCATCCTCCTCTTCTTCTTCTTCTTCAGAAATCGTCTCCTCTTCTTCTTCCTCTGACCCCTCCTCTGATTCGCTGACAGGTTTCTTACCTTTTCCCTTCTTTCCATCATCCTTCCCTTTTCCTTTAGCTGGTGGCTCCTCAGCTTTCTTTCCCCCTTTCTTATCATCTTTCCCTCCCTTCTTATCATCCTTTCCTCCTTTTTTTGGCTCCTCCGACTTGCCTTTCTTGGCAGCTGATTTTGCGTCACCTTTTTTAGGTGCCATGATGTTTCCCGACTCAAATCATTATAAAAACAAGTTCCCAAAATGTGCTAAAGTAGGTCGGTAACAACGTCAATGTTAATATGTACTCCTGGGAAGAAGGTTCCAAATAGCAGCAACATCCGCTTATTCCCATTTCTTTTCATGTCTTTTTTTGTCCATCTGATCCGTTTTTGTGACACCCCAGAAACCCCAGAAACTCAGTTGTTCTATAATGCACACGGAGACAAACACAAACCACAGTACTTCAAAACACGATCTAGTAATGGAGTCAGAATCTCAGCCATCAGTGCTTGCTCGCATTACAGAACGTCTTCAAGCATCAGCAAAAGAGCTGCTGTCTCTCTGTGAGTAAAAAGAGACGCGACCTGTCGAGGAATGTTACGTAAAAAAAGAAAAAAGGCAGGTGCATCTTGAGTTTAAAATGTTATATATGAGAAAAAAAAATATCTGAGTGGTTACCGTCTCTCAGTTTTACCCACTTGTTGACTCTGGCTCACTGAATTGTTCCACTGAAGTCCATCAAGCTGAGCAAAAATACTTCTCGTTCCTCTTTATAGGTGTGTGAGTAACTTCCTGGGGTCACGCGATGAATAAAAGCCCCTGCTATCCCGGTGACAAAGTCAGTGTAGTCCTTTGTGTGTCTCCCATTGTCAGTGCGTCCTGTGAGTCCAACAGTGAATCCTCATCTTGGCCGCCGCACCAACTTTGGCAGGACGTCCCCCCGACAAGGAGAGCCGACGGGCATGCGTTCGTGTGAGTCTCGGCCTTCAGGGGTGTCCTCCTCTTTGTCTGAGAGCGAGTGTGTATGCGTGTCGTATCCTCCCACATCCACGTCAGCTTGCCTTTCTGACCTCCTGCAACCTTCTGCATCTCTCTCTGGTTACTGCGGCTTCATCCACACCCTGACCGCCTCGACTTGAGGCCTCACCGAGTCCTCAGCTCATGTGCATGCACATATGATCATATGTATTGTATGTCTGTGTGAGTATACGCATCGGCATGCATCCCTATGATATAGTTGCAAAGGCCCACTTAATGCACCAGCTATACTGCCTCGGGGTAACCCTATCTGCAGGCTCGCTCCTGTATGAATAATGCAGGAGGGCTGAGCTGTTGCAAAACTGTGTCTGAGAGGCGAAGCCACACAGAGCCAAAACACACACATAGCGGCGGTAGCAGCACAGACCACAGCTGAGAGTGATGTATGCTAAAATGTTCACACAAGAATTCAACAGGAACCATACAAACCAAAAATACACAGGGGCATGTTTGAAGCCGGGAGATTGAACTCAGAACTTGGGTAATTCAAATAAAGCAATAAAATGAAATATTGCTGTGTGGTTCAAATGTTGCACAATCTAAAGCAACTTTCCACTAAATAACCATCTATATTAGGAAATACCCTATCAGAAATAGTATATTTCTATTGAAACTTGATTTACAAGGTAAAAAAAATGAAAAGCACCATTTGTTAATTCGTTGTTATTCATCTTCACGACCATGATCCTCTAAAAATGCTCAGTGGCCGTTTGGCATTGCTCCAAATAACATCATATAATTTCACACAAGGTATATTTGGCAAAAAAATGAGAACGAAAAAAGGATAATAAAAAGAATATTGAACTTTTTAATTATTTGTCTCCTCATCATCGTGGCTAAAAAACATCTCTGCCCAGGCAGAAGAAGAGCGAGCTGTCGCACGGGGCGGGTGTGAGGCGTGATGGCGTTACGCAACCGGCTGATGTTAACTCAACGAGGACGGTCTGATGTTAGCTCCCTTGGTGATGATCTGATGTTAATTCATTGATGACGGGCTGATATTCCAGGAGGTCATCTCAGTGGCAGATATGAATGTTTAATGTCTGCCCTGTGTTCTGGCTACGCAGCACGGATAAAACATTCATTGCAAGTTGCTCTAAATATATCGCAAAGGGTCAACTCCGCCCTGGACTGCTCCCCAAGCAATGCATTATACATGCGAGCTGGTGTCAGGGGTCAAAGGCCAGACACCACCGGGACAGAGAGCAAATAGCCAAAGAAAGACAGAAGGACAAACTGAGACACATTGTTTGATCACAGCAAACACTAAACATTCAACGACATGTATTCACATGGTATTTATCTTCAGTTCAGGAAAACAGAAGAAAGATTATGATCACTTATGTCAATTACAGTTAACAGGTCCGCCTCCATCTTCTCTTTCCTTGAGTTTGAACAACTAATGATCTTGACCTAAGATACGATCTGAGCAGAAATCTGTATCACGTATCCCCCAGGAGCAGTGACCATGACACAACTCTAAACGGTCCGCAGGCGGCACAACAATAACAACAACAGCAGTTGTTGGTATCGTCTATCTGCAGACTACAATAAGGGGGAATAAAGAGAGCGAGTGGGCACCGACGAAAGTTCAAAAGTTCCTTCCTGTCTCGTCAGATACACACACACACACACAGTGGATTTTGTTGGTAAAGAGACACACAAAGAGATCAATTTGATATGTGTGATGTGTATCTGCCGTCTGACTGATGTGGTCTGTCGACTGAGTGAACTGGTGATGAATAGAGCGCAGACGACAGAGATGGAGGAGGTGGGGAAAGGTAAGGAGGGAAGAGAGATGAATGAACCGCGGATTACATTAACGCTGAAAAGGTGCAAAGCAGAAGAAGAAGAAAAAAGTGTGAATGAAAAGAGAGAGAGAGAGAGAGGGGACAAACATGTGAAAGAAAAAATGAACTAAAAGGAAAGAGATGAACGATGGAACTAGAAAATTGTCACAGTGAGAAATAGAAGATGGAGGAATGACATTAGAGACGGAGTGAGAGCGTGAGAGATGAAGGGGAGAGTCTCTCCATCTACATGCCAATCACTGACAACACGCTTTCATCAGACGCACTCAGCGACACGCGAGTAATAAAGGAGATCACCTGAGCAGAGGCGCGGCCGACAGGCTCATTCACTGACTATGGGTCATACGCTGCGCGTCCATACCACGCCGGAGCTTCTCAGCACCGACAACGGAGGAGTTTGGAAACACTCCCGAGGCCGGATAAGTTTAAAAAAACCCTCTGAGGTTATGTCCTAGTGATTGATTCCCTTTTTCTGCAACTAAAACAACTGCAGTGTGCAGAAAATCTGCTTCTTATATAATAGTTTGACGTCGTTATAGTTTTGTTGGTATTAGGTCAGAAAGAGATTTTTCAGCCCGACAGACAGTGTCATCCCTACAACGCTTGATGATGATGATGATGATGATGATGCTAGTAAAACAAAATGGTTTGAGGGTCAGATGGAAAATGACAGAGAAGGTGAGCCAGGAGGATGAAGAGGCTGGGCTCAGGTTTCCTGTGAGCCTTTCATGCTTCATTCAAGTCTTAAC
>NW_027175887.1:15626949-15669449 GCF_023055335.1 Clinocottus analis
AACCCGTCTCTTTGAAGGGATCAACATGTAGGTTGTGTTTGCTTGTGGGTATTTACTGTTCTTTCTGCTTCTGTATGTACATCAGTGAGCTACAAAGACAAACATCTGCACACAAGATGTACAGAAAACAACCTGATTGTTTGTTGAAGCCCCATAAAGAGATTATCTTAACATAAAGGAACGCGCAGTACACACAGCAGTCTGTTGGTCTTTTACCTTACGCAGGTACATGAGCGCAGTCCTTTTTATCCAACTGTTTGCTCATCAGTCTTTTGTCAGGCTGAAGGTAATACGTGCAGTCTGTGTTTCATACTTTATGAAATTAAGTCAGTAGTTTAAGTTCAGGTTCACTCATTTAATTATTGGCCAGTTTTAGTTAAATAGTATCTCATAAAATGAAAGTTCAGTGAATCAATAATTTATGGAAGCCCATTTTCGCCACAAAATAAAGTCAGAATTATGACCAAAAAATGTACATATCATATTTTTTACAAATCATAACAATTGTGACCCAAAAAAAAGTATGGCAACATTTTTTTTTACAGTCAAGACAAAAAAAAGTATGACAAAAAAAAAAATACCAAAAAAAGTTATATATATCATATCTATGATATATATATATATTTTTTTTATAATTATGACTTTTTGTTTTTTTTTTGTGGCGTGAATGGGCTTCCATAATAATGAGTTAAAGGAAAGCCAAACATTTCCCTCTGATCTTTATTTTTTAAATAAAACACTTTGATAACCTGACTGGAGCCTCCATGTGATGAGCAGACTGAGGCAGAAGAGGGCAGAAGAGACAAAGTAACCGGAGTCCTGACACTTCGTCCATGACTGGTATCTTTTCTATTCTATGAGCCATAAAAATATACAATTATAAGCATTAATTAATTAAAAAAAAAACATTTCAGTCCTCATGAAGAATAGATGCTGCTGCTGCAGATCCAAATAATTTAATTCAATGTTTCAGGTAGTTTTCCAGTCAGACTAAATACAGAATATATTTGTATTATTAGATAAGTTAGGTGTACATTTACTGTGTGTATTGGTGTATTTTATGAAAGCAGAAAAGACGGACAACAGCAGCAGATTGTCACTCGTTGAACAGTAATTGTCATTTCTAAAGAAAAAACAAAACAAAAAGTGATGCATGCAACCAATGGCTATCGAGAAAGGTCATGCTGGTGGCCTCTGGGTTTCAGACCCAGTCCATGTCCAGTATTTCTGCTCTCTACACATCTCTATACGTCTTTATAATCAGGGTCTTAATGTGTGCGTCGGGGTCAGAAGCCTTGAGGAAGACATGTGATCATTGTTGTCAAAACGAGAAGAAAGTACTCCTCAGGTTTCAGTCATTGAACCACGTTGAGCTGCAGTTAAGAGTCACGGCGCCGTTGTTGACTCTTAAGGTCGCATGACCTCCATTTATAATCCATTAAGGCTTCATATAGGTTCATTTAAAACCACTCAACAGTCAAACAATTACAATAACATGTGAGTCAAGTTGCAAAACTATTATTTGCTGACTTGGATTAAAGGAAAGTTAACTTATGAGTAGCTGTGACTTTCCACCTGTAATTTAACTGCTTTTCGTACAACATGTATATGATATTTAACATACATTATTGTTTTAACACTTTGGTTGCAGTAAAGTAAGACACTTCTCCAGGTGGGCAGCCAGTTTGTTTTTCTTTCCCCATCAATTAATCTACTTATTATTCTCTTGATAAATTAAATAATCAGTTTGTTTGGTTTATAAAGTGCCAGAAATGTGTTTGTCCATGGTGAACGTCTTAAAATATTCTCGAGTACAATAGCATTAAACCAAATTATAATCAGATTACAGAGAATAGTGGGAAATCTTCATAATTTAAACACTGAAAACAACTATTTTATGGGATTTTTACTTGAAAAATGACAAACAATTATCCTTTTAAAAGGAGCAAAGTGTGGAGAAGCAAGTCTGAACACTACGTTCTCTCATTAGGACTAAACTTAAAAACCTAGTGTACAGTTTCAAACAACTGTTGGTACCAAACGACACGAAAACAGGTCTTAAATAAGCACCGTTACCAAACAGCTCGTGCTCACGTGCAGTGTGTGCTGCACACACACCCTCTGGAAGCCAGATGGGAGCCAAGCAGCATCAAGTGTCACGCCTGCTCCACACAATACACACCTTTGTTTCTGCTTTTCCTCCACCGTGTTATCCCTCCATCGTTCCTCTTCCCTTCAGGTTACTCCACAGCAGAACCTCTCCATCCCATCTCACCCTGCGGAGACATCTTCGTGGCATCTCTTGAAAGGCCGGCGGCGTGAACACGCGTCCCCTCTGCGTCGTCGTCCCTCGTGAAGCCTCCCACTCGGTCCCCACTCTCCCGGCCCGAACGGCCGCTTCTGAATATTTAATGCTGCCATTGTGCTTATGTGTTCCAGTGAATGGGGGAGCATTGAACGGGAGGCCGTGCGTTGTGGATGATCTGCCTTGGAGCGTCGGAGACGAGACAGGAGCAGCTGGGCGGCCTGCATGGAGGCAGTGGAGACAGGTCAAAGGTGACGCACCCACACCTGGTGGGATAAAGGTCACCTGATGGTCACAAAGACAACACAGACAGGACGTGTGGTACTTACATGTGACTCAATGCAAACCAATAACACGTTATCGTGAAACATAGTAATAAAGAGACACAAGCACTCATCATTTTATGGATTTTATTTTTCCCCCTCCCCGTTTCTCTGTTTCTCTCTGAATCAACGTGTATCTTCTTGATAACAATCAAAAAGTAAAATAGACCATTTCCTGTGCACGGCCAACTCAAGTCTGCTCCGTCTCTTCAATGCATTTTAATATACAAAATAAGAATGGCAGCGGTTTTTTCATTGCAGTAAATTTACTGTACAGTTTTTCTTCTTCCTCCATTTCAACTCAAAGTGTGACTCTTGCTCTCTGCTTTCCGTCCCGTCAGGAGCTCGTTTTACTTCTTAACGATCTGGATGACGTCCTCGTGCTCCATGATGTGTGTTAGGCCGACCCTCTGGGGGCTGTACTTGGTGCTGGTTCCCTGGAAGACCAACAGACCATCCGTTCAGACGCTTACTTTTTAGTTTATGGGCTTCTTTTTTTTTTTTAATGCAGTGAATCACTAGACAGTGAACAAGAGATCCTCTGCTTCTCTTACGTCATGGACGCAGTAAACACAGCCGTAGCATAAATATAGTGACTATAGTGAGTGTTATTCAGGTCTGTGCCCCTTTTGTTCATTTCTGTTGCACAATCCATTGTGTGATAAAAGCAACAGCAACGCCGCACTGAATATATTATCTTGATATTGTATTTGTGTTCCTCCACAAAGGGTATAATTATTTGAGTGATTCTTCTCGTGTGACATGACACACGATTCGTGTGACATGTCACACGATTGCATGTCGTGTGACATGACTACAAACTGGAAAAAAAAACTATCCTGGCCACACAACAAAAGACCCACAAAGACATCTCACTCACAAAATCGGAGAATGTCATAAATACCTCAGTGAACTTTCAATGATATGAATCTCTGATCTGATCTGTTCATCTTTAAGCAAGCCAGTGGTCCCATTTACATTTTTACAGAAACATGCATGACCCATGAACCATTTTCTAGTGTTGTGGTTTAATGCACTCTATGTGTAATGCAGCCTTCCTCCAATAGTTCATATTTATTTGGCTGTCTGAGTCAACATGAGGGAGCTTCTCCAGACAGTTTATGGGACAAGAGGTAAATGAGTTTCTGAAGGTCTTTGCCTCTGAAAACACGAACTTACCCAAACCAGGGCATATTTGAACTGGCCGACTAAGGTTCTGTGGATTCGATGGCACTGTGGGAGAGAAAACAAAACAACATATTTGCAAACACATTGCACATCTTGCCTTTCGTTTTGACTCCTCGACATCGACTCTATGTGTGTGTGAGCAGTCACGTGCGTTCCACGTACCACATGTTCTACAGATGCTGCTCTTCTCATGATGATGGCATCGGAAAAGTCTGGGCGCTCTAATGGAAAAAAAAGAAAGGAAAAACAGACTTAATATATTAAGTATACTTGACATTTACAGTCCAGCTAGTGAATGACACAAAGTGCCTGCGTACCTCCTCTTTTCTTAGTGTAAATGCAAATCAGAGCCAGGTAATCCCACAACGTCTCTAGAAGGTAATCCAGGTTCAACTTCATTCCACAACTGAAATGTACACGTGGACAGAAACGGAGAAGGCTTTTTAACTCCCACGTACTTAGAGATATTTACAGAGATGGATACAAAGAGAGGGAGATGTCAGCTTCCAACCAAGACAACTGTTATTCACACACAACAAGACAGACAGAGATCTGACCTGATGACAACACTGTTAGGTACGTGAGCCAGGCGGTCCACCTCCTCGATGGAGATTTGATCCACCTTGTTGTACACCTGTGAACACCACAAATATTATGAGGGGGGAAAAAGAGACCGCAAACAAATGTACACAAGCTAAAAGCTTGACAAAACCTTGTGACTCCAAATATATTTTCCTGTTTCTATGGGTTTCAATGTTCAAAACAACATCTCGGACCATGAAATGTGTCTTTCAAAGATTTCAAGTAGTAGAGCTATGAGGCCATGACCCAACACAGATGATGGGCACTGACTTACATAAACGCAAGGCATGTATACTCTGTTCCCGACGATGACGTCGATGAACTCGTCTGGTGTGCTGTCCTCTCTGAAGAGGACTTCTGCATTAAAGATTTCTGAGAGAAGCGGTTAAAGAAATGAAGCAAATTATCCTGCGACTTATTAGATCCATAGAAATATATTTTTCTTCTTTGAGCTGCCTTTGCTGCTACTTGAGTGAAGGATACTGTATTCGTGAAGGATGAGCTGAACGAGCTTCTCTGAGCACATGGTGAGTGGAACTGTGGAGTTGTAGGAGAGGCCGCCACCTTTCTTGGGCTACAGAAAGACATAAATCACATAGTTTACAGTTCAGTATTATAATTGAAGTAATTCTACAGATTGTTTGTATGCTATACTTGCAGCGAGGCCACTTAATGCCAAAGCACGCTACCTTGAGTACACAAGGGCCACGTCTCTCTGAATTAAGCCGTTGATATTGATGGTCCACTCAGGAGGATGATAGAAAATGTACCTTGAAATATATATTTGGTTTCGACCTGTTGAGTCTGATTCCCACCGATTCCAACTCCTTTTCTAGAAGTTCTCTAGAAAGATGAAGAATACAATAAAAGGAAAGAATTAGTTGATGAAATGACTCATCCGCCTCTCTAATTCCCTGCAACGGATCGGCTCGTGCACACACACACACACACACACACACACACACACACACACACACACACACACACACACACACACACACACACACACAAACAGTGGGCGTCACACACCTCTGAACTTCTCCTTTAGTGGCATCTAACATCATGATGACGACATCTGCTGTCCTGGCAACAGCAATGACCTGCCGACCTCGACCCTTTCCTGTAAACAGTCAACGAGTCAGTGTTTTACAATCCTTATGAAGCCTTTTCTCATTATTTTGAGTGGAAGCATCTAATTTACAATCTGAAAGAATGATAACTCTGAAATCCCACACTGCTCACTTTGAATTAAAAAAGAAAACAAAACATTCAAGCCTACCTTGGGCAGCACCCTCAATGATTCCTGGCAAATCCAGCAACTGGATGTTGGCTCCTTTGTACTGAAGAGCAACAAATAACAGTGTAAATGGGACTTGTTTTTTGTTTAAACAATATTTAATACATGCGGTGGCTGTGATTGCGTGTACCTCTATGACACCAGGTATGCAGGTGAGAGTGGTGAACTCATAGGAAGCAGCTTCACTGGCTGTTGATGTCATCAAGCTAAGGAAGGTGGACTGCAGGACACAACAGAGGATTCAATCACACCTGGACATGTTGAATCGTTGGATTGCATTTCACTTATTTCAACGTTGGCTCGGTTCAACCCTCTTACTGTTTGTGTTTGAGAACACAGTGCAGCAGGATTAATGAAACATGATAATGAAAACCCAGCCCACGGTCGGCAATGTTGACGTACCTTACCCACAGAGGGGAAACCAATAAGAGCAACACGAGCATCTCCAGATTTCATGACATCGAAGCCCTCGCCTTTGGCCCCCGCTGTTTTGGGCTCCAGTAGCTGTGCTCTGTATTTGGCGAGCTTGGCCTTGAGCAAACCCAGATGGTACTCAGTGGCTGGAGAAATTAATGAGAAAAGAAAATGGTGACACAAGGTGCTTCAAAAGTAGGTGTCTTATGCCACAGTGATGGAGGTGAGAGGCGAAGAAACGTGGCTATAACACTGTAATACCAGCACAACCACCACACTGGAGTTTAGTTTCATTCATTTGAATGTATCAGCTGTTATTTGGGAGATTGTTCCTTTAAGTAAGTGGTTGCTGTAATCAAGCTTACGGTGTCAATTAGCACGCATCTCCTTGAATTTCAGTGAGATCAATTAGTAACACAACACGGACAGCTGACACACAAACAGCCACAAGTTCATCCATGGTTAAGCTAACAGTTAGCATCGCGACTAGACCTCTCTTACCTTTGTTTTTCTGCGTCCGAGCGATTTCTCGCTCTATTTCCGCGATTTTCTCCAAGATCCCCATTGTGACGGTGCGGCTGAGCTTCAGACGGCGTGACTCTGTGGAGGAGAGAAAACAACAGAGAGCAAGAAACGTGTCACTCCACAGCTAGCTTGGTTAGCCACCCGGCTAACAAGTGGCACCTAACAGTTGATAAATCCGATTAAAAACTATGAATCGACACACATAGCTTGAAATTAATATCTGCATAAAACACACGCAATGTCAAGTTATTAAAACAATGTTGTAATATGATAGAAATGTACATTTTGACAAAGGCTTCTCTCAGCGGCATGCACTAACGACTGACATCACCGACCGGAAGTCGTTCCGTGCCCATGAACGGTCCGGGGGGAAACAAGGAAACTCACTGTTACACCAATGCTGTCCCGGTGTGTCGTTATCAGCCGGTAAGTGAGCGGCACGACGACCACGACGTCCTCACGGTGGAGTAAAAATATAGATTTAAAAAAGCGATAATGTGCCCATTTAGTTGTAGCTGCCTTTTAACAGCCGGACGTCCCCTGATGTTGTATCGATAAGTCGGTCCGAGTTATTAGGTAATAGTACAGTCCGCGAACATGGCTGCGCCCACAGGACCGACAGGGACGTCAGCCTCCAACCCGCCCGGGTTTGAAGGTTTCCCGTTTCCCGTGGCCGCCAAACCAGCGCCGGACAGCTCCGGTAAGGAGCCGGAGCAGACCGGGGATGTGAAGAAGAAGCCGTGCAGAGCTTGTACGGACTTTAAATCCTGGATGAAGGTCCAGAAGAAACAGACGACAGCTCCTGTACAGGTGACATGAGGTCAAGACGGGGTTTTGAGAGGACCTGTAGAAATGTGACTTTTACAGGAGTCAAGTTTGGCTTGACAAGTGTTTATAAAGTAATATCATTTTGTATATTGTCAATGTGTGAGAGTTTTGCTTTATCAAATTTGTTATGTCATGACGCAACATTTCATAGGTGTTACATTGGGGTTGGTCCTGCCCTACATTTGAGCCCAAGCTTACAAATAGTCTTATCTGGCTCAGGATACGATCAATTAATGTGTAACCACAAATCCTTGCCTGCTCCCTTTTTAACATCCCAGTTTGACTCTCCAGGAGACTCGAGCTGCAGAGTCAGAGCCACAAGACCCACAATGTCCGCTGGACAGGGAGGAGTTGGGGCGTAACACCTGGTCCTTCCTGCACACCATGGCGGCGTATTACCCCGACCGTCCGTCTTCCACCCAGCAGCAAGAGATGGGGCAGTTCATCAACCTTTTCTCCAAGTTCTTCCCGTGTGATGAATGTGCAGAAGACCTCAGGGACAGGTCAGACCACATGGATCCGGTTAGATTCACATTTTAAAGGTTTAAAGGAAGTTTCTAAATACACCTTTTCCTCTCTGCAGGTTGAAAACCAATCAGCCGGACACCAGGAGTCGCCACGCTCTGTCTCAGTGGCTCTGTCACATCCACAACGACGTTAACGTCCGGCTGGGCAAGTCCGAGTTCGACTGCTCACGTGTCGACGAGCGGTGGAAAGACGGATGGAAAGATGGTTCCTGTGACTGATCGACGAGGACTGTGAGGACTGTGGGAACCCCACAAAGAGGAGCTCCCAATTCTGCTGAGGAGAAACTTAACGTGAGGAGAGAGAGAGACCACGTTGTGCACTTCATATTCTGGTTTTGAGGTCAGTTAATAAAACTGATCTAGTAACAAAATGAAAGATACAGAACAAATACTTCTCTCTGTTTCTCAGGTTGGAACCAAAACTGAACCTCTTGTTAATTCCAATTGTTGGCGAGTTTGCGATAGAAACTCACATTTTTTTACATTTAATTTTGTGTTTGTTGACCAATGAGGCCCTGATGTGTCTGTTAAAGCAGAAAGTTGGTTATAATCAGCCCATTAAAATGTTTTCTAGTCAATTCTGAAGTCTCAAAATATTACATCCTTAAATGTGAGAATAAATATTATTCAGGTTTCACAGTAATTAGAGGTATCTCAAATTAATCATCTTGTAATGTCATAGATATGTATATGGCGCACACACACACAAATATATATATATATATATATATATATATATATATATATATTATATATATATATATATATATATATACACACATATGGTGTATTTATTGTATGTGTCATATATAAACATGATGCTTACAGAATGTCTTTTCATTTTATGTTCATTGAATATTTGTAAAGGTACTCTCTTTGTGTGTCTTGTGGGGTGGTATACCTGCAGAGTATGTTTATTTATTTGCATAGTTTTTTGCTGGAATCATTAAATATTTAGCTATTTACAATCATTAAGAATTAATCATTAACTTAAGAAAGGACTATTTTTGTTGATCACAGCTTCTCAAAAGTGATTATTTGCTTGTGTTTCTCTAATTCATGTCCCTGTAAATATCTTTTTGGCTGTAGATAACATTATATTTATAATTAAAGCACCTGTGAGTTGCACCATGTGAGGCCTGTTCCCCGTCAGTCAGGATCCCTGTGAAGCCAGCGTCTCAGCCATGTGACCGGTGTGTTATTAATAAACAGATTATGAATTTGTTATTTTGTTATTTGAGGATCGAGTAGAGGACACAGCTGCTGCTGTGTGTTTCCACTGTTATCATGACCCTATAACGGGTTTGTGTGTTTGTTCCACGTAGTACCACGACCAGTATTCCTCCTCCGCTCTGGTATGAAGTACTTTTAACATTAATGTTGAGATATTTAACTTGGAAGTGGACGTCACTGACCTCTAGTGGCGTGAGTCATGTATGACACGCATGATATTGTATTTCTTTGCAGCTTCGCAACACAATTCATGTCATTTTAATGGAGAAAATGCCACCGCTGAGTTTTCACAAAAGCAGGACGACTTTATTTCATTGTTCGTAGCTGTGTCGGGCTCCATGGTCACTGCTGATTGGCAAATAATCCCATGACGAGAAACTTGTGACTACTTTGTTGTGGTATTTGGCACAAGTACATCATCATGAGACTTGTCTCCATGACATGTTTCATAACCGAGCAATGTGTGGGGCGAATGTAGGATTCTCTTTCTTCCTCAGCACAGTGCTCGTGGCCTTCGGGCCTCATGTTTAGACGGAGTCCATCTTTTAACTTGTGTAGTGGCTGCAGGCCTGTTTCTGCAGTTGAGGACAATGAAGTCACGCTGGGTTACTTTTCTTATCTGGACATTCTTATATTTAGAAATATGAGGGGAGTTTACATTCCATAGTTTAAAAGGTATAATTTTGTGGATATATTTAAAGGCAATACGGACCCAGAATACGTCCACACATGTAGACACAGCCGGGTCAGACATGAAAATGTGATTTAATCCCACAAGACCCCAACAAATGACTCTCAAACCAACAACAACAACATTGTTGTGAGTCAGTTTGTTTTATTATCCCTGCAAAAATGTCTTTTCCCGCTAGTCTATAACGTGGGTACGTCTGTCGTGCACGTAACCCCCCCCCCCCCCCCTCTCTCTCCTCCTCCTCCAACGTGCCCGCGTGCTGTGCGCGTGCGCGCAGGAACAGTCCCCACAGCAGCGAGCAGCAGCAGCGCATCTCCATCCTGCCGTGGAGCCGGGAGCGTGGGGCCGCGCACACTCACACACACACACACACTGGGAGAGAGAGAGAGAGGGCGAGAAAGAGAGAGAGAGAAAGAGGAAGAGGAAGAGAAGACAGAAGATGGACGGAGTGGGTTCGTTCGGAGCGGGCCGGTCCGGGTCCACTATCGACCCGATTTCCTTCGCCAAACAGCCGCAGACCATCCTCAGAGTGCTGTCCTGGGTGAGAGCAAGAGGCGTTTTATTCTCCTCCACCTGGCGTGTATACGTGTGTGTGTGTGTGTGTGTGTGTGTGTGTGTGTGTGTGTGTGGTGGGGGGGTCTGTGTTGTCGTTGCGGTGCGAGACCCGTGACGTGTTCCCACTGCAAACACAGAAGCCCAGTAAGCAGCGGTAATTGATAAGCAGGGTGTGTGAACGGAACCAGGGCGCGTGTGTTGATGTCGGAGCGCGCGCGTCCTCACAGCAGCAGCAGCGGCGGCGGTCAGGGCGCAGCCGAGGCCTGGCCGCTTGTCTCTGGCTCCCGGCACGAGGAACCGAGCTCACGTACAGATGTTTTGATTTGTTTTTCCGGCGCGGACACCTGCCTATTGTGTTTTTTTTTTATTTAATTGGGTTCCTCCTCGCCCCTACATGTCAGTGCTGCGTAAAAGAGATGTGCAGCAGACCGCAGCCGGATTGTGTATAGAGAACAGAGGACAGATTATGTTCGTTCCTGCTGCTTCCTGTTGTTCATATTCTCATACATAACATTATTTATATGCGCCCCAAAAAATCACAAGTTGTCACGTCGTCAAATATATTTCCAGCTAATTATTATTTTCATTTTTCTTTTTTTGCTGATTTACCCATAAACGGTCGTCGTCCGTCGCCGCCCCGTGTGATTGGTCCGCGCTCTTCATTACGCACGCAGGGCCGCGGAGGCGCGTCGTGCCCCGACGCTTGATGTAACGCATCACCTTTAGGTGACACGGAGAAGGTCCACCCTGCCGGGAGCAAAAATGGTGGTGGTGGTGTTGGTGGTGAGGAGGAGACATCGGTGACAGCGTGAGATGTGTCCCAGTATACGTTTACATTCATCATAATGAGGGTCCGGTGACTGTGCAGCGGACACATGATGCCCTTTGGAGACTCGTTAGCTCATCACGAAGGACAAATCCAGCTCATCCTGCAGATCAATCATTATTTTTTTTCAAACTATTTGTGCTTTAAAGATGAATTGTCGTGACTCGTTGGTGTGTTTGTGTCGCTGAAAACATCCGGAGAGCAGAAGGTACAACAGTACAACAACCGAAATGTACCTTATAATACCGGAAGTGTAGGTTACATATGAAAGGTAAACGTTTGCTTGAGCTTTATAATCACCTGGGTTCAAAATACGGTGGCCCGGAACGGACAAACCAAACACTGCTCAAGACGTCACTAAATCTTATGCAGAAAAACGTCCCTTGTTACTGAAGTATTAAAACATTATTTTAATATTTTACTGGTAAAGCTGAATGAGATTGAGACTTTTTATTAACTTCTTTAGGCAGTTTAATCCAGTGGTTCCCCAGAAGTCAAAAAATGCATTCAATTTCAATACTGTAAACAAAGTAAATCTACAATTATCGTACTGAAATGCACTTAGTGACTTTTAACCGCGTGCTACAATGAAGCTTTACCCGTAAAGCTTTGTTTTGTTTTACTAATTAAGGTTTGAAAGAAATCAAAGTGTAAAGCAGAGGAAGTACACGTAGACATTGCAGATGTGGAAAATCACTCTTGTATCACACTGATTATCACAAAGATAACTGTAAAAATAGGAGAGGACATTTTCACACACACACTATATTTGTTATATCAGTCAAAGTTTTTTTCCCCACAATTTGGCGACTCAGTGCTTTGATGCATGAGCAGCTTCGCCGTGTGTATCTCAGATTATACATGCATGTGACTGGTTTTAAAGAGTAGTTCTTATCCCATTGTCCAGCATCACATGACCCGTACCCCCAAGTGTGAGTGCATTACTGCTTGTGTGTGTGTATGTGTGTGTGTCACATGGCCCTATTCTGCCACCCAGAGTTAGTCAGCTGATCGGAGCCCAGGCCAGAGGAAGCAAAGCTGATCTACAGATGGGACCTAAAGAAGAGGCTCATTCATAAAAACAATATAATGAAGGGTAAAAGTAGATTAATGGCACGAGTTATAGCAACATTCCTGTTTTGGTAAACACACACACACACACACACACCGCCTCGGGACGATTCTTTATGGGAAGTGAAGCATCCACATCTTCAGTCGGACAGAGACAAAGAAGGGGAAATTAGGTTAATGCCTTCGGTCTGAGCGCTCAAAGAGCCGCCCTGTTTCCAGAGAGGAGCGAGAGATATCTGGTGATTGTTGAGGGCAATAGTCTGATAATACTTTCCTCCCTTGCTCCGCCTCCTCCCTCACCTAACTCCTTCTTCCTCCTCCTGCCCCCCTTCCTCTCCCGTCCACAGATATTTTCCCTGGTGGTCTTCGCCTCCATCGTGAACGAGGGCTACGTCAACCTGGGCAGCGAGCGGCTCCACTGCGTCTTCAACAAGAACGGAGACGCGTGCAACTACGGCGTGTTCGTGGGGCTGGTGGGCCTGCTGGCCTGCTCCTTCTTCTTCATGCTCGACTACAAGTTCTCCTCCATCAGCTCCGTCAAGGACAGGAAGAAGGCTATCATGCTGGAGGTCGGCTTCTCGGGTGAGGAGGACGAGTTTATAGAAATGAATAGGCGAGGAAACCGCTTCTCAGTCTGTGATTCAGTTCTAAAGGCGGCAGGATTCAAAAGGCAGGGCTTCCCCAAAGTACACACACACACGCACACGCACACACACTCACACACACTCCTAAAATGTTCTACTATTGTATAGTTACTAGTATATAAATAAATAAGCACTAAACCGTTTCTTAGTCTGGGATTTATTTCTAAGTCAGCAGGATTTAAAAGGTTTCCCCAAAATACCCAAACACACACACACACACACACACACACACACACACACACACACACACACACACACACACACACACAAAAGTAGTCAAACTAGGTCGACTTTGTTTCATTTGACTGCTTTCTTGCATCACAAGACATCAAGAGAAATGAAACCTGTAAAGTGACATAAAAAAGATATTAGAGAAATGAGAGTATGTTTAATCTCTAACGGGAACAGAGACCTGCAGGTCCGAGTGTTTCATGTGTGACGTTGGAAGTTTTCTTTCTTTCTGCTGTTGCTCCACAGGTTTCTGGACCTTTCTGTACTTTGTGAGTTTCTGCTTCCTGGCCAATCAGTGGTCTCGGACCACGGCCGCCGACCTGCCACTCAACCAGGGCGCCGACGCAGCGCGGGCCGCCATCGCCTTCTCCTTCTTCTCCATCATCACCTGGGTGAGGAACATGCACACACATGTACACACACACACACACACACACACACACACACACACACACACACACACACACACACACACACACACACACATGTAGCAATGGAAACAAATGGTTCAAATAACAATAATAAACTTAAGTACCGACCTTCCTTTTTCTGAATTCAGATTTTTTTAAATGTATTTTCTTTACATCTTCAGGTGTCTCAGTAGACATTGAGTTGGTTTGGGTTTATATTATTTATTGTTAATGAGTGAAAACCAGCCTTTAACACAACACAAACCTTTCCTGAACACATGTTTCCCCCCATTGTTGCAAAAAACACACACAGCTGTTGTGTAATGCACAGCATCACCTCTAAACTCTGGTTGGATTACGAGACAATAAGCTGGGCACAGGTGCAGGAAAAGCCCCCCAATATCTAAAAAAACACACAAAAAACACCTTCAATATCATTTTTTTTTTACATTTTCCAGCTCATAGCAGCTCATGACTTCAAAGAGACAAAGAGCGGCGCTGTAACTCCTTTCTAAAGCTATCAGACGCTAAAATTATATTATAAATGATGTCAATTATCTTAAATATTGATCAGGACCTGCACAATCTGACAGTCCAAAGTTCAAAGTTGAAGGTTAAAATTCCCTAAATATGAACTGTGAACCGTTTCCTAATCATATTTAAGGCGAGAAACCCGGTCATGCGTCTCCTGAGTTGTGCTAAATATAACGCGCCCGTTCTCAGTGGTTTGTGAGATGAGAGGCGTTGTCATCGTTGTAAACATTGGAGGTTTTTAAAGGAACGGTTCTGCATTTTGGGAAACTCCCTCTGCTATATTATATTTTATATATTTATATTAGAACATCGTGTCATTTTGTGTTCATCCTTCTGTGTTAGATCAGAAGTGTGATTCCTTTGCTGAGCGTCGCCAGCAGCTCCATCGTCATGTTTTTAAGCTTTAAAAGACAACTTGTTATTATGATTAATGCTCCTTTAAACAAGAAAGTCACCATTGGATTCACATTATGTTCATAATCACATCATTTCTGTCACTGACGAGTTACACACGTCGCTCTCGTCGTACATATTTACATATTATATACAATAAACAAGATAAATATTTAAAAAAGACATGAAAGACATCAGAATAGTGCAGATGGAGTTTATATATATATATATATATATATATATATATATATATATATATATATATATATATATATATATATACACACACACTTTATTTCCCTAGATAAAACCTCTTTTAAACCCGGCTGAAATGTTCCTTTAAGTGACTGTTTTTCAATATTTAACACAAGATGGCGCTCTTTACCGAAGGTTAAATGAATTAAAGTAAACTATAAAACCATAATATTTAGTTTTAAATCTATCTTTAGCCAGGAGGAGTTCAATATCTGTCTTTTAAGATGCAGAAAGTTTGCTAAAATCTGACATTTTGAGCATCAATCATAAGACTTTTCATGGCATCTACTGACTTAACCTTCTGGATATCTTCATAAAATGTCTACATTTAAATATATATCTATATATAAAAGTATACCACCTCTGTGAAGAGCTTTCCATGGCTGCTGCGGTTGTTTTTCTACTCTTCTGCACCTCTTACCCCGTCCTCTTCTGCCCCCTGCAGGCCGGTCTGACGGTGCGCGCGGTGCAGAAGTATCTGCTCGGCACAGACATGACTCTGTTCACCACGGAGCACATGGACGGCGGCGCGCCCACCCAGCCGTACCCCTCCAACTCCCCGGTAGGCGGCACCGCCGAGCCCACAGAGACCTACCAGAGCCCGCCGTTCACCGAGAACAACGCGGCGCCCACGTACCAGGTTCCCATTTACTAGATAGGATGGCGGGCGAGGAAAGGTCGCGAGGCGGATGAGAGGGAAAGTGACAGAAAAGTGCTTTTTTTTTCCTGTGATGTTTGCACCTGCAGTTGTTTATGTGTTGATCTGGGCTGAGTTTTCAATAATTGTAGAGAGAGAAAAAAAAAAAAGCCTCTCCTTTGTTCCCTCGTCTCGTTCCCTTTCCTTCCTTCCTTCACATTCCAGCTTTATCTGCTCCTTCCTCGACTCCTAAGCTGAAATTCAGCGTCCTCTCATCAGAATATTGAGAGGAAAAGAAACTGTAGAAGAGGAAGCCATGTTGTCAACACAATTTTGACCAAAAAAGAAATAGAAAAATATATACAAACAAGTGAGTGACTCCACCGCAAAGCAGTATTAGATATATATATATTAAAAAAAATAAAATAGTGCAGAAGGCACTCACTTACAGCACCTTCGTCTTATTCTTTCCATCCATTGAAGTGTCAAACGCCCCTCTCCTGCCAAACGGTACGGGGGAATGTTGTGTGTTTTGTTCAGCTCCGGTTCGGTCTGGTCGGTTTAAAGTGATCATGTGTGTTGAATCTGCATGTTACCAAACTTAGACATCAACTAAGTGCCATACTGTACTGTGTGTCTCAGACAGTGACTTAATTTTAGTAGATTTCCACATGCTGTAAAAAAAAAAAAAAAAAAAAAAAAGTAAAGAAAATGTTTTGTGACTAAGTGCAATATCTCACATTCTTCTGTAGGTATAAACTCTGTACTGTAGGCTAGTTACCGTCAGGTTAGACCCGCTTCAGGCACTGTCTCAAATTACACACGAGTCTTTGAATTGTACAAACGAACCTCAGGCAAATATCCAAATAAAAAGATCGTTGTTGATCCGACTTCGATTGAGCTCCTGGTGAAGTTTGCCAGATCTGGGAACGATATCTCAATCCGACTGATCCCCCACAGAAGCTTGTTCCCAATTTATTACAATTAGTTTCTGTGTTTATGCTTCTTTCTTGATATATTGTCGCACCTGAATCTGTGGGAGTCCTGAACACGGGTCGGTTTTCCCACAAGATTCGTTGGAGGAGCTGTAATGCGAGTGAATCCTCCTTCAGTGTGTTTTTCTGTGCCAGGCATGGGTGGATTATTGTGAGGGCCGATGAGGTCAGGGGCCCCTGGAGCAGAGCCGCTGTTTGAAGTGGTTTTTTTACATTTCTTGTTGGAAAGTGAGTCAATTGGCTGCAAAGAGATGCAAAAAAAAACCTTTATCGTAACGCAAAATGACCACAAAAACGACCATAAAAAGACTTAAAAAACAACTCAACCGAATCAAAAGACGACAAACATACAAAAAAACAATCACAAAGATTATCAGAAAGACTACGAAGAGACAAAAAGACAGAAAACGACCACAAAGAGACGTGAAAGTACAAAAAAGAGACTAAAATCGACAAAATCGAAAAAGACTAAGAAATACACGGAACGATCACAAAAAGATGAGACACAAAATGACTAAAAAAAGAGACAAAATGACCACAAAGAGACACAAAACGGCTACAAAGAGACACAAAAGGACCACAAAGAGACACAAAACAACTTCAAAGAGACAAAACGACTACAAAACGACAAGAAATAGACACGAAAAACTACCCCGACAGAATCAAAAAGACTGTCAAGAAATACACAAAACGACTACAAAGGGACACAAAATGACTACAAAGAGACAAAGAGACAAAAAAACCTGGAAAAGGACACAAAAAACTACCCCGTCAGAATCGAAAAGACTAATGAAATACACAAAACGATCACAAAGACCCACAATAAGCAGCTCTGTGCTCAGCGGCCCGTCGTCCCATAGCCTGCTCACGGTCCCAGAATGCATCTGTGATGTGAAACAGTGTCTGATGTTGTCGTGTATAAAAAAAAGGGCGAGTGTGGAGATTCTGGAAGTCAGGTCTGTTTATGTTTACGTTTTAGAAGCTGCCAAACTGCCCTGTGTTCTTATCGCCGTCCTCTGATTACCACATTACACACACACACACCTTGTTCTTGTCCAAATATGTGACCACAAAGCGAGAGGGGGAGGAGGGATAGAGGGGGGGGGGGGGGGGTCAGTGCAGTTTTAGGCCAAAAAATGTGGGTGTGTAGCAGTGTCTGTGTCGTGGCTTCACGTACACTCGCCATCAGCGAAACTGTAGTTTTTAGTGTGTGTCGGTGTGTGTGTGCAACAGGTGTACGCGTGCACGTGCATTAGCGTGCGTGGGAGACGTGTGTGAGACAGTGTGTGAATGTGTGTAGTTAATTCAATTTTGTGGTGCAGAGAAGTTATTTTCTTGAACATGTGTTTGTCAAAGTTTTAGCGCAGAGGAGGAACTCATAAGTCTCACCCTTTAATCATCCCCCCCCAAAAAAATAAATAAAATAAATATATTATCAATGTCACTGTCAAGATGTATGAAGCTGAGAGTTTGTCTTGATGAAGAGAGCCAAATATAAAACGTCATATTCGTGATATTATTGACCCATAGAGCGCTTTGCCTGCTATTCTAGTCGAGCCGTTGTGAAACAGCGCCCTCTGTCGACCAGAGGCGGTACTGCAGCAGCGGGACGAGAAGCAATCATGATAATAATGCATGAACTTGTTGTATAGATCTCATTATATATTGAATACTATGTAATTCTTAAGTTGATTTTTTTTGTTGTTGGAAAATGAGATTGGCCAGCCGCCAGCGCAGCCGACTGGATTCCCTCTTTTTTTTTTAAAAATTAAATCGCAGTTTATTGTAAAAAATTGTGACCATGAGCCCCGCCGCAAACAACTCTTTTGTTTATTCAGCGATGTCAAACCTCATGATCACACGCACACATGCGGTTGTGTGCTCAGATCTCAATGCTCTGGGGTGAAAATGTCCCAGAATGCATTGAGTCAGGAAGTCAGGTAGTCGGGCCTTCGAGCACACTGGATTTCAGGCCCTATCCCCCCCCAAAAAAGCGTAAAAAGGGTCATATACTGTCTAAAATCATCATTAATGAGGTTAATGGGTTTGAAGACCATTTCCTTTTGTTCTTGTTCCAGTATTAAAAACGATTAAGATCATTTTTAAAGTCTTGTAAAACAAAATTTACCTTTTGAGCATGACCTTTTTAACAAAAACAATATTATTCACCAGACGGTCTGAGTGCATAGATCAGTGGGTACATGTTATGAATTTAGCGATAACAAAGTAGTTAAACACTTCTGGAGTATTCGGGGGTTTCAGGACGGGTTGATTATCCAAATACTTTCAGGTACTCTGGGTATTGTTTAGTACCTTTTAAGTCTATTTGATGCAACAACAAAAAAAAGGACTTTTCCATGTCGTAACAAACTATTTCCGAGAAGAAACAGATTTCTAATCTTTAAAAAAAAAACTAAATCTTTTGTTTCGGTTCGTTCTAACGTGATGTGAATATCAGCTTGTAGAGACTCCGGACATGAAAATGTTCAAATTGACCTGACGCCGCTCCACGACATTAGAGTTATACCTTCAAGCGTGAATAATTAATGCAAAAATGACAACAAAAAATATTTAATATATATTAAAGGTGTAATATACCCAAATATCCAATGTTATAGGATATTTCATGGTGGTACTGGGTGCTGCTGGGTAGTTGGGGTACTGTCGGGTCAGGTTGTATTATTGTTCTCAGTGCTTCGGTCTCTTCTTCAGTCAATGTGGTAGATAAAAATAAAAATACAAGCATTCTCTATGTTTTGTGCTCCGGCCCGTGTATTGGTTGTAACATTTCAGTACGTTATTGAAGTAAATGGAACCTGTGTGTGATGCTGTCTAGGGTCTGGTTTGTCCTGTACTACTGAACATATATTGAAAAAAAAAACAATATTAATAATTATTTATTAACTAGAATGCACTCTGTTGGAAATACTTTGTTTGGCCACTCCTAAAGGGGCCGGCGGCACCAAAATCAAAGTTTTATGTGATTTCATGCTGTCGTTTTGTTAGACTTGAGGTTTTGAAAAAGGTGACGCGTGGTAACGCGGACGCCGCCACTCGTGTGGTTTCCAGTATAATACATTGCATGGGTGTTACAATATCTCCCCCCCTCTTAATATTGATAATAAAAAATGTATTCACCCCTCCCGCCCCCCCCAACACCGACCAACAATCAAGTAAACATTGATTTTTAGCGTGCTATACCCCTTTAACATGTTTCCTCTGAGTTGTTTCTTCCTGTTCTGAAGGTGTTTGACCTCTTCAGTGTAAAAACGCCGTGTACAGAGATGTGTGTCACTGTCTATTACCTGAATGTCTCTGGACTGCAGTCTGACCGTCACTCGAATAAAAAAGAAAACATGTTTTTTGGACTGCCTGTTTCTGTCCCTGACTTCACTGCTCGAGATCAATATGTTACGACCCCGTGTGAAACGCAGCCATGCCGGCAGCGAGGAACCTTTTAGAGGATCGCCACCTGGATTTAGTCTGAAGAAGCACTGAAACGAGACATGGACAGAGCAGATAAAGAGCCAGATGCAGGTGGTGGAGACCAAAGATGGAGCCAAAAGAGGGTAAATACTGACTTTACATTGGACAGAAAAACAACATGTTGCTCCTTAAATGAAGAGTTTTCACTATCAACTTTAAAAAGGTTAATTGTGTAAAGTTTTTGTCTGATTTAAAGGGAAAAATTCACCACCTTTTATGGTCATGTCTAGACGGTTACCCACGAGACCTCTCCGGACCATCTGGTGAGAGATTCTCACCTCGTTGACATTAGACAACATACAACACACGACACACAACGAATTTTAAAGCAGTTGTGTGAAATGCATGACTTACAGGATCTACAACACACACATCCAACAAAACAAAGATACATACACGTACTGTGCTGATAGCAACAGCTTTATTGGAGCCAGACAGAAAATAAACTGCTGAGTGATGTTCAGACAATCCCTCACACACACACACACACACGGCAGCGGGGAATAACCATGTTTTGATAGCTGGAGGAATTTCTTCATGATAACTTATAACAAAATGTGTACTTAAAGAAAAACCTGGAGACTTGAATAGAAATAGCTTCTGGTGAGCTCAGAGGTCGATGTCTCGTTGCACCGCTGATCCTTAAAAACTAGACGTATTATTTGAACATAACATTGAAAACATGCAAGGACCCTCGCTCATCGTTTCCATTTGCAACCTTGTGCTACGTCACTGAACAACAAGTCCACCAGTCAGCCAATAAACCACATCGGAGGGTGATGAAGTTGTACATGGAAAAAGAATAAATCAAACTGTGATCCAAAATTTGTTCTCACTCCTGAAGCAGCCGACTTCCTGTCACGCCTCCGATAATCCATTCACTCTAACACGCAACAGGCCGTGTGAAACAACGGACAATCAGGTAATGAAACGGCTCCACTGAAATAAATATGGCAATATATCGTTGAAACAGTTCATGTTTGAGTTTATTTTTTGATATTTGAGCAAGCAGCCCCCGCTGTGGAAATCATACAGAGTTCATCAGCTTTGATGTTAACAAAACACATCTTGTCGTCATTGTATTTGAGAGAAAACACAAAGAGAGGTAAAAAAAAAATGTAAATCAATACAATTTTTTTGTATTAGAGAGCAAAAGTGTTCAAGTGAAGCTCGATTCTCCTCGTTCATTAAATAAATCGACAGGTCCGGGGTTTGGACCCGTGTTGCCAGCGCCAGCTGGAGACGTCCTCAAAAAGGATGAACACATGTAGAGTTGAGACGGAGCGGCTCTGTGTGTTTGAACACAAGCCCATCGACGGGATTCCCTCAGAAAGTAAAAACACCGTAAAAATAATTCCAATTTGTTATGAGCTACGAGCCTCAAGACTCCACACGGACGCTGCTGCTGCAACTGAAGAACAACCCCGAAACGAAGGGCTAGCTGATGATACGGCTGATTGACTGCAAGGAAGGGAACTCCTCGCTGTCCCTGTGCAGGGTCTTGTGGGAGCTGAAGTCTTTCGGGGCGAGCACCTGCCTGCACGTGGGGCACACCTGGCAGTCCAGCTCGGCGGCCGCGTTCGCCATCGTGGTCGGCATCTGCCAGGCGTTCTTCTTGTTCTTGTTCTTCTTCCCCCCGCCGGCGCCCGACTGCTTCTCCAGCGCCCGGCTGTCCCCGTGGGCGTTCAGGAGCTCCTGCTGCTTGCCGGTGTCCGGCAGGAGCACCAGCAGCTCGTTGAAGATGCGGTTGAAGTCTTCTCCGAGCAGGTCCTTGCAGCTGCTGTGGTACTGCACTGCTGATATCACACTCTGGGAACAAAGAGGAAGAGGAGGGTAAGGAAGCTACCAACACATCACCGGTGACTACTGGGCTTTAAATAATAGTTAGCATCATGATTATGTGGCGAGTACCTGTCTGAACTGTGCAGAGTAGTTTTTGAACTCGTTGAACTTGGACTCGTCGCTGTGGAGGTACTTTCTAATGGACTGGATCAGCTCCAGGTTCCTCTGATTGAAGTCGTCCGGCACCAGGTAGCCACTGCTCGCCACCTTGGGGGGCCTGGGATGTGACGATGATACAAAGAAATAAATCAAGTCGGCGGGTTTCTCCTTGTGAGGTACACACACTTGACGAACCAAACAAAAAAGGGAGATTGTCTCACGGGTTGACTGCGGGCGACGCAGGCTCCACCACGTTGCTGTTGAGGGGGATCCCTGTGAATCCCGGAGGAGGTTTAGGGGCAGAGATCCCCAGGCCGGGTGGAGGTGGGGGCATGGCGGGGGCCGGGGCCGGAGCCGAGGCCTTCAGCGGGAAAGAGGACTTGAAGCCTGAGAGGTAAAAACAGTGTGAGCTACACGTTTCTAACACGACTCACCTTAAGGCGATAGATGCATATTGTGGATTTCTTGTACCTGGCGGTGGGTTCTTGGTCATGAGAGCAGGGAAGTCCTCCTCCTGGTCGAGAGGGGGGTCCGGTTTGGGATGAGGCTTCGTCGCGACGGCCTCATTACGAATGGGCGTTGCCTTCTCAGGGTGACCGTTAGCCAAGCCGCTCATCGGACTCGCCGTCACAGCGCCGGTGGGGGGCGGTTTGTTCCAACTCTTCTCCGGGACGTTCTCCTTCTGCGCCGCCGTTTCCACAGAGATCGGGTTTACAGTTTGCGCCGTCCCCGACGTCGAAGACAACGGCGGAGAGGGAGCGGCTGTGTTCTTCTGCTGCTTTTTTTTCTTGCTGGCTTTAGAGGTAAAAGGATCGGGGATGGGCGTCGGGTTCGGAGGGTTGGAGGTCGCGGTGGAAGGTTTGCCGTTGCCTCCTTTGATGGTGAGCAGAGAGGAGATATCCAACATGGTGGGCACCGGGCGGAACACCTGCTGCGGCAACCCTCCGACGTCCTTATCGTCAGAAGGAGGAGGAGGAGACCGGGTAGATGTTTCATTCTCCCCCAACTTCTTTTTCCTCCGCAAAGATGAAGCGTTGCTGGAGGAGAGGAGCTGAGGGCCAGAGGATACAGACGAGAGGGGAGGGGAAGGCCTGGAGGACGGCGGAGGTTGAGTTTGGGGTTTAGCTACGGCCGTGTGGTTGGACCAAGCGGATCTGGTGCCAGACGCATGTTTGAGGGGCCGGATTTTGGACACGAGCGCGGGGAAATCCTCGTCGTGGAACGAGGACGTGTTCCTCGGTTGGGCGGAGTAAGCCGGGGTCATGGGGGACGCGACCGCTACAGTCGAGAGGCTCGGGAAGTCGTCTTCCTTCAACGCTGCATGGGCTGCCGTTACCGCCGCAGGAGCCGGCTTTACACTGGAGGGGAAGCAAACAGAAATGTTATATTTCAACACACTTTGGTGTGCGTGTTATTTTTAAGTTTGTACAGTTAAAAAAAGGTAAAACGTTACATGGGCGGCGCAGCTGAAGCTCCTAAAGCTGGGAAGTCGTCTTCTCCATCCCCTGGATTAGAGCTCTGCATTGTTCTTACTGTTAAAGAGAACAGAAACACTTTCAGCACAGAACAGTGACGGTGAAGCTGGTGAGGATCTCTGCTGCTCTTGCAATATTTGTACAGCTAACTTACGGCAATTCCTCGATGCAACAAGACAAATAAAATACATTTTGTGTGAGGAGCATAATGCTTTTGCCCACCAACCTAAGAGCGACAACAAAGTTTTAATTTCATTTTTCACCTGGAGGTTTGCTTATTGGTTTGATGTGTCCGGTCCTGTGTTTGGGCTCTTCTGGTTCGGCTCTCTCGGTCCTCTCCTCCCTGAGGTGCTTTGGAGCGCTCCTCTCCTGCATTGCTGCTCTCTCCTGCATCGCTGCTCTCTCGTCCTGCCTCGCTCCCCTCTCGTCCTGCCGATGCTGTGCCATGGATGCCCTCATGGCAGCTGCCACCTCCCTGTCCTCTTCCTCTCTGCGTGAACAACCACACATTCACATACACTGTAACGCAATGAGACACTAGCACGTTACAAACGTCACTGAGAACAAATTGGAAATCGACAGCAACAGCTACTAAAACATGTACGGCTTGAACAGGAACACATTAAAGCACTGAAGATGCCATCTTTGTCTGTCCTGTAAAGTGTCTGAATGCTGCTGTACGCTACATCAAAAACCTCCATCCAATCAATGCAGCATTGCTCATTTAGACTCACCGGGAATACCTCCAGCTCTTCTGTCCCCCGTGAGGCCTTCCTCTTCCTCCTCGTGTCTGACGCAGCTCGTCGTAGTCCTCGCCTGACAGCATACCTGAGGATGAGCACACTTTGTTTTTGCACATTCATTGCATTCAAAATGAGTTATGTCAACTTTCGAAAAACATTAAAAGATGAGGCCAGTCTCAAACCCAGAGCCATAACAAGTCCACCGACCTTCATTTCTCCTCGTTTGTCTCGAGGTGTAGTTAAACTGCAGGTCGATGTGGCGGTTCTGTCGGGCCTCTGCTCGATTCTTGCTGTGCGCTGCGGCTTTGTGGGCCTTGTAGTCGATCTCGGAGCGGAATGCATGGGTGAACTGTTCTGTGGCACAGCGGCCCTCCTCACACAGGTAGTGACTCTCTTTGAAGTGCTCACTCAGGTACGGGTAATCGCTGTTGATAGCAGGGTTAACAAATAAAACGTAAAACAACTGCCTTAAACTACAGAGCCACCACACGGGTTTCTTTTTTTACTGTGTGGGAGAAACAGCTATCAAAACACACCTGTAATATTCCTGGGACCCATCGGCATCACAGAAGTGGCAGAAGTAGTGGTCCCTGCGCAAGTGCTTCAGCAGCTCATCGTTGTCCAGGTAGCGGTCATCGCAGAACTTGCAGAGCGGGTGTCCTCTGTGACTGGTGTCGTCGGGATCTCCATGTGCTCGGTGACGTGCCAGTTCCTTACGGTTGTACCATTTACGCTCGTGGGAAAAGATCTGGTGGGAGAAGTGAAGGTTAAGACATCAAAATGTTCCTAAAAAGTAGATTCTACTGTATTTACAAGCCAGTGCTCCAGGTTCCTTTATACCTCACATTTAAATACACATTAAAGTCACATTATACTTGCTTAAAGTAGTCATATTTTTGTCTGTTCATTTTATTTAAATGTTATAGTTTATTGCAAATTGAATATACTCTTATTTTTTCCACTGTTTATTCTTTAAATTGAGGGTGAGGATACCTTGAGATGCTTTGTGCATAGCTTGCAACAGAAGAGCTCGTGCTGCTTCCTCATGTGATACTCCAGCTCCTCAAACTTGGAGAAGACCTTTGGTTCTGAACAGCGGAGGCACTCTGGCAACAGCAGATGCCTGAAACAACACAGACATACACACACACACAGAGTCTAGTTTAGTGAATGCTGATTTTCAGTTTCAATTCTCCCCAAACAGAGACTGACACAACCGAATGTTACCAGCATGTAGTTGGTGGACTCTCCACTGATGGCATGCACCTTCAACTTGGTGACAGATTGGAGAAAATATGAAAAGTCTAAAAATAACACACTCATGACGAATGGAGAATGGAGCAAGAGCAATACCTGTATTGGGCGTAGATATTCTCGTTACAGAAATAGATATCATGCTTCTTCTCGCAGGGGAACTGCTGGAAGGGCAGAGACGAGAAGGCCGCCAGGTTCTTCACAAACACCACCTGAGTGTGACAGGAAAGTCAGAACTGCTGAACTACTAATTGAACACGCACACTATGTTGAGACAAGTGAAGGGATAATAATAATACAAATAATCAGACTGTGGTTACCTGGTGGATGGGAAAAACAATGTTTATACTAAGACATGCTCAACAATAGTACTAAGAGTACTTATAAAAGATGCTACTGTTACAAAGAGCTTATGCAATATATCCTATGGAATTACGGGAAAACAGTCAAGTTATGAAACCCGGTCAGTACAGCAGGTTGCATATATATTAAACAGCAACAACCAGCCGTCATAGTAATAGACAATGGACATTTCCCAATGAACTGCTCCCATAGACGTAACTTTTTAAAGGGAGTGGTAGGCAGCGAGGACCGTATTGTCCGCGTCACGCACCGACACCGACAAGAGACTGACACCCAAACTAACGTCACGTTTACCTGAGAGGAACCGCTTCCTCTCAGGTAAACGTGACTGGCACGCAAACACCTTGAAAGAAGGTGAAGCTACAATTAGCTGCAGCAGCAACAACAACTAGCGCTAGCTATCCAAGTTTGTGAGAGGTGACAGCTCACGAGATCAACGCATCTTAACGTGCACCCTGTGGACTTGTTGGACACCTATTTGACTCCAGGTAAAAACGAACGACGTCATCGAACCGGCTCGTGTTAGCTCGCGCTCCTTAGCTACCGTTGCTAGGCTAATGACAGCGAAGAAGAAAGTAACGTTACCTTTAATCTGAGCGGTTTGTCGACGTCGTTATTCAGTAACATTGCTTTATTTATTATTATGTATCCAGCCACGATGTTATCAAACGAAACCATTCTTTAACATATGTATTTATCTTTAAAAAAAATTCAAAATGAACTGCCAGAACAATGCGGCCTACTTAGCACCGCCGGGCGGCCCATCCCCGGGGCACAGTAGCGGAGGAACCCGCACCTTGTCGAGCTCTTCCCGGCAGACGGCGCAGTACTTCTGGTCGCACAGCACCCTCATTTTGGTGGAGCAGCGGTAGCAGACCGGGTGGTCGCATTTTCCCAAGGCGAAGATGTCGACTTCTTGGCAGCACAGGACGCAGTGCTTCTCTGTCTCTTTACTGGTTCTTGACGCCATGGTGGTAGTGGTGGTGGTGGTGGCGAGAGAAAAGGCACTGGTCAACTTCTGTGCTGTTTGTTATTTGGGGAGAGCCGCTGGAGCGTTTACGTAATCATACAAAGTCTGAGCTACGGCCGTCGCGTGCCCGTCAACTGTCGTAGCTCCGATCTGTATAGCGTGAGGATGGTCTCGCTCCCTTCCGGTCTGGTGACGCGTAGACCCATCACATGCGTCTGCGTCTGCGCAGGTCACCACGTGTGTCCCAAGGTGTGCGCCAGACAGGGGACCGGCGGTAGCGGATGTAGATATGAGGTTCCGTACATTGGGAAATACTAACGCTAAATATGCAAATATGTTAAGATTATTTGATGTTCATACGAACATCAAATAATCTTAAATTGCAGGACTAATAAAGGAATATCTATATTAATATCTATATTAATATTAATATTAATATCTTATCAACTTTTCATTCGTTTTACTCATTTGATTCCTGGATTCAAAATTTCAGTCATTAACAGTTATCAATGAAATATAGTCTAGTATTTTTGGTTAAACATATTTATTATAACATTTTCATTGGTTTGTAACTCTGTTTAAAAAACTATTTCATAAAGAGATCTGTGATTATTTATCATACACATTTTTGTGAATCATTCCCAACATGTGTGCGCTTATGGAAAAGTATATATTCAGACTGATCTAAAAAACAGAATTAGTTAGTGTCCTTCAGGTTCTTTCATTGTTTACCGAAATAAATTACTATCCTGTAAGATGTCCGCTGCGTTAAGTCTGTCTGTTGAATTTCAGAGTGTGAAGTCAAAGTCCCCACCATGGGCTCTGTAAGCAGTGATCACGACAGTCAGTCAGTGCTTTGATGTGTCAAATGTCCACGGTTGTGAAGCTAGCGTCTCTTCTCGGGGTTCCTGCTCAGTCCCATGACTCTGAAGGTGCCGCTGGCAATATTTTCATAGAGGAGGAACATGAGTGCAGCAGTCAGCACCGTCTGCAGCAGTTTGGCCTCCAGGCCTTTAAAGAGGCCCAACACGCCGTACTTCCTAAAGATGGAAATGAACAATACAAACATGTTAATCATCACTACCTGATGGGAAGTCTTCTTCACGGTTATTCATTTAACAATAAGTCTGCACACACGAAAGCCACAGAGGGTGAAAAAGATAATATTGAGACTGCAGGCAAATCAGATTTGTTCCTTAGTACTTAACTTAAGAGTTCTTTAAGGTTGACTGTCCAGTTAATTACCAATGATCTGAGTCCCTGTGTGCATGCATTGTTTACTCATCTGCAATGTGGTTACAACATAGGCGTACTGTATTTACTGTAAACCAGCTGAATAAATTAAATGTGCTCTTTAGTTCTTGGTGGGAATATAAAGTCATGTGAGCAAAACATTTTCTATGTTCTGGAGTCATTTTAAATGATTTAAATGTTTCAATCTGAGCAATATGCCCAGGTATGAATGGTTGAAAATGAATAGATGTATTTGTTAATTGTCTTCCAGATTGCATCAAAGCAAATTGATTGTAATCTGGGTAAACCAAAACCAGGTTTGAACATGGACAAAGTTTTTTTTTTTTAACCACACTTAAAAAAAAATACTTTTTAGAGCAAATTCCTCGTCAAATGCAGTCTTCATCATTGTGTGTGTGTGTGTGTGTGTGTGTGTATATGTGTGCGTACCTGAATCTGTTGACCATTAGACACTTTATAGCTCTCATGCTGGACAGTAGTTTTGGCTCGTTTGTTGACTCGCTGAACTGACCAAACTGCAGTGATTTAAAAGTAGGAAAAAAAAGTGTAAATGCGTAAAAATGGTAAATGTTTGTAAAGAACGTATTTTAAAAAAACATACAAAATAAACCACATGCCTCTGATTTTACACACATAAACAAAATGACACGAAACCCACCCTGAGAATGGACTGTACTGTCTGCAGCGGGTACGTAACAACGGTGGCAACCGCTTTGGCGACGGCGCCGATGATGAAGACCTCAACAGACGACAGCTTGGAGGCGGAAAAGAAGAAAACGTGTGAAAAATTCATATAACTAGGAGGAGCAGTGGAAGCCTAAAGGTCTGGGCTAAAATTTTAACTTAAAAAAAAAAATTCAAATTTTAATTGTCACATCTCTTTCATGACCAAATTTGAGCGATCACAGCCAAAAATGTTTGGGTTAAAGTCCATTTAAAGTTTCGATATTTTACTGTCAAATATCAAAACTATATTGCCAGATAGTTAAAATTGTCAATGCAAGTTATTTAAATGACCATCGCAAGATCTTTTGTAAAAATGACGATGAATGATAAAAACCATAATATTCAAATTTTAAGTGAAATTATCAAACTTTGTTCCTCACATATCGTCTCCCCGCATCAGTACTTTCTGACATACTGCTTTCAATCTCTGTCTCAGTTCTCCTAATCCATCCCTCACCTCTCTCCTAATCCCTACCTCACCTCTCTCCTAATCTCTTCCTCACCTCCCTGGGAACTCCTCTTCTCAGATGCCTCTTCAGGCCTTCGTAAATCATGAACTGGATTGCGGGGTTCAGCACCAGCAGCAGTGACGGGAAGGTCCCGCTCCACAGGGCCCCCGTGCCCTCGCCGCGGATGATCTGAGCAAATGCATCTGCCAAAAAGCAAACAGCCATTACTGAACAAACTGGAATTACCACCTCGCGGTTGTAAGAATTTGGTGTCAACGACCCATTTTAGAATAATATCAATATCTGTCCAAAATGTCATCACTTCATCAAAATTAGCATATGAACTCTTGAGTTATGGCGAAAAACATGTTTGTGAGGTCCCAGTGACCTTTGACCACCAAATTCTCATAAATTCAATCTTAAGTCGAAGTAAACATTTGTGCACTCATTCCTATGAAAGTTGCTCGGTGCCGATTGCACAAGGAAAAACAAGTTGCACTCAGAGAAAATCACACATGAACGAAAGAAGTAAAATAACTCTGGAATCAGCTATTTCTGATACACTGCATTCATAAAAATGAACCCCAAAAACAAGATCACATGACCATTTACCCAGAATGCCAGAGTAGTTGGTGGGCTGTATATCAGCATTACGAAACTTGGAACCCTGAAGCTTCAGCCTGGTGTTGACCACCCACAAAGGAGTGGTGAGCAGCACGTTTACAACACCTGCAGACCAGAACGCAGGGGAAAGTCAAGCGGACGTTACCTGGATGGACTTTTCTTGTCCTCTGTCACTAAAATGAGGCTTTTTGTGATAAACGTGACCCTCTGACCTGCAGCAATGCCTATGATTAAGTCGGTGTTCGGTGCCGACTGCTTTCCCTTCAGCAGGCTGGCCTTGAGGCTGTGGAAGCAGTAGAAGTAAACAAAGTTGGAGCAGCACAGGCTGCAGATTACCGGGAACCAGCCTCTGTACAGAGAAGATCTATAGGAGGGACAACAAACACAGGAACATGCCTTAGAGCCCTTCAAAGAATAAACCGCCTTGCACACATATTACACAATTTAGGTGATAAAGCAAGAACTTAGTATCAAGAATTTACTGGCAACGACATCAAATCTGTTATCATAAAAAAAGGTGCACTCACAGTCCCTCCTCTTTGATGATTTCTGCCAGAATGGCTAGTGTTGATTTGGCCTTCCTATTGTCATCCACTTAAATGCAAACAAGAGACAACTTGTTTTTAATAATGACATCATAATATCAACTGGAAGTAAGACTGCTCCACTTACCCTGTAGTCTCAGTCTGGCCGTATCAAGAGGGAAGAATACTGTCATGGCAGTCACACTTCCCTAAAATAGGCTACAATCAGTTTTCAGGGAAGAGAAACCGTTGTTTTGTAAATGTGGATTAAATCTTTCACCAAACTCCATTGCGAAATCCAACAATTTAATGAATGTATAGCACAAAACACGCCTTTAGATCCAACATACAGTATTTTCTGAACAATCGCGAATCACTCTTCAATTCGTATTGTGTAATGTCATATATTTCCAAATGTAAAGGTTGGTGGGAACACGTTAAACATTACAAATCCTGGGAAATGTAACGTGCTTTGTCGCGCAATCACGTCTAGAACACGTTAAACTTTGAATGGAGTCTTGAGTGGAAGATTTAAAGCCTACGAGCTACACAGTTGCGGCTACTGACATTAAACACTGAATTGCATTTATCAATAGTGAAAGTGAAGCTAACTTACCATCGCTCCTGAAACAGCATGGACCAACCCCTCATACGACAAAACCGAGAAACTCATTTTTAACGTTAAGTTATTCGTTTATTTTTTATGCTTAAAACATTTTTGCTCGACTTAAATAAACCCAATGTCCCACTTTTTAAAACTCCCGTTATTACAAAACAGCTGCTGTTGTGAACCTCGCTGTGGTTAACGCGTCGCTTCCTTGTGGCTGACTTGTAGACGTTTTCTCCTGAACACGAGGGCATTGTGGGTAATGTAGTTATCGTCATTCTCCCGCTGTCAAACTATTTAATTGGCTGTATAGTTAGCATTGTAGGGAATATTTGCAGGTTTAACCTAAAGAGGGATTCAGGAACAATGTCATAAAAGAAGATGGATGCAGTTATTACATTATAGAATCTGCATTTAACCAATATTTGTGTTATAAATGCGGATGCTGTTCAAGTTACTGAGCATCAGGGACAATCACGTTCACCCTGTAAACCTTTACGGGTGAACAGGAGCAGCTTCATCCGCAATGTGGACAAAGATGCACTGTTCATTTTTGGTTTATAGTAACCCAGTAATAAAGTACCATTATATTTCCATTATTTGTAATATAGTAACTATTACCCTGCATCTGCATGTATTGCACTGTTATATTTAGATATTTCTTCCCTTTGTCAAATGTTACACTTATCTGGTCCAAACTGAAAGTCAATGAAAAAGTGTAATATTGTCAATTGTATGCATTGCAAAGACACTGTTGTGCAGTTTTAGTGGACTAAGACACAACTGGTGGCTGTCAATGACTGAATCACAGGGTGCAACTGCACCACAGCTGTTGTCTCAGGGTGCTGCAACAGAACACAAGTAGAAACTGCACCGGTATGCCACTGGAATAATAATGAGCCGTATGGTCTTCTGCCTTGTGCTGTGTGCAGCAACAGGCTGCGGAAAGTGTGTGTGTGGTCTCAGAGCTTAACAAAATCCCATGTAGGCAGTTGCATTTGATAAGGTATCGATGTGAAGACGGGACTGAATTCTTCTTCAACCATATTTAGCTTTATTATATTAGTAGCAGACTAAGATTAAGTAATAGACATTTGTTGTTACTTTTTAAAATAGTTGATTTAAAGCAATAAAACGATAATTAAATGACAAAATGCACGGAAACATAGTGTTGTCCACTGAATGCTTTTAATTGGGATTCCAATGTATGTTGCATGCAGTCAATGTGACACAGGAAGTTACGAGCATTTGGATTAAAAAACAGTTGCTGCTGCTCACGTCCAAAAATTAAAATGGCATCAACCCAACCCCTCACTTATCGACAATAACTTGAGCAAGGCACTTATTTCTCAGCTACAGTGGTGGAACTTCTCAGTGAATCTGTTCAAGACTGGTTTTTAATGGGCAGCTCTTCGCTATTAATTGTGTAAGAAAGCAGCAGCTTACATGCTTAAATCTGTCTCTTCTAAAAGCACTGGGACTGGTTTGTGGGTGCAGCAAGGTGGAGCATGCTTGCTCAACGTAACCATCATTAGTAAACAGCTAAAATAAATAATTACACATAATAATAAATCAGTCCCCAGCCCATTCACTCAGCCACTCCTGACACTGCGTTCTCTGCTCCTCACTCTCCTCCTCGATCCTCTGTTTCCGGCGTCCTTTCCTCCTCTCCTCCTCCCTCCTCGCCCTCTCTTCCTTCTCCTCTTTGATCTTCCTGTCCTCCTCCACCTTGCGCTCCAGCACTGCCTCCACGGTGGCCGCCAGAGTCCGCAATGAGCGCCGAGGGAGCCACTTGGGGTCCGCCGCCGGGAGAAAGGGGTCTCCGGCGGAGGCGAGCAGGGGCTCAGGTTCCAGGGGAATGTGGAGAAGGTGTGCGTGCAGCATCATACGGTAGGGGGCGTCATCCGCTCCAGAGCTGTAGGTGAAGTCTCCGACGATGGGGTGGCCTATGGCGCTGCAGTGGACCCTTAACTGGTGTGTTCGGCCTGAGGAGGGGGAGAGATGGTGAGGAGCCAGAAAGATTTTTCAGAGCAGAGTCCGAGCATTTTCATGAAACACACACGCTACTCAAGGTCGGAATTGGAAGACCTTTATGGGTCCAGTTTCTACACTTTATTTCCTTGTAGATTTATAAACTATAGCTATGTTATTAAATATGTAAATATGATATATTTCACGGAGAAAAAAGTGGACGACTGTTAAAATTTAAACTTTCTCTAGAACTGATTTGTTTCTAAATAAGGTGGAAAGAAGAAATGTTAATGGTATATGGAAAGAAGTGTGTTGTTACCAGTGAGTGGCTGCAGCAGCACCTTGGTGACTGGGTCTCCATCGTACGATCCATACTCCAACACCGTCAGCTCAGTTTGGCACGGCTTCGGGTTCTCACAACCTGACGACAGAAGGAAGTATCCACTATCAAGTATTCGACAAATGATTTAAATCACTACTAGTCCTCTCAAACTCCATGTGTGAATATTTATTTAGTTTTCATTCCATGTATATTGTGTGGACAAAAACCCACAGAACAAAAAAATGGTTTTCCAGTCCAAAACACAAACACACACCTTCTGTTCCCTCGATACACATCATGTGTGTTTTTCCCTCTGAGGAGTTCTTGCCGATGGAGAAGTCCAAGGTTTGTGTCTCTTCCTCCACGCAGCCGCGCACCTGGGAATCAACCATTTATTTACAGGTGTCACACGCAGACGGACATGTGTGCGACGACTCTGTCGTGTGTCGGCCGCGTTTGCGTTGCTCACCAGGGCGAGGTAGGCTTTGGTGACGGTGCGGTCCTTGAAGCAGCGGTAAGCTCGGCCGGCGGCGGCCTTATTGAGGGCGACGCAGAGAGCCCCGCTTGTGGAGAAATCCAACTGATGACAGAACCTGTTGAGAGAAACATGATGAAACTGTTCGATCCTCACGAGCATGATGCACGTGACCTGATGCAGTTGGCATTCTGCGCGACTCTGACCTGAACCCGTAGTAGGTGCTGGGGTCCGACAGCTCGGGGAAGCGGTGGCCGAGTTGCGCCTGCACGGTGTGTTTCTCGTACCACATCTTGCTGTCGATGCGGATGTCCCAGTGCTTGTCCACCACGATGTAGTCGTCGCTCTGGTGCAGCACGCGCAGGCTCTCCAGTTGGGCCGACTCGGTGGTCATCGTGTGTAGCGTTGAACTCCCACAGCTCATCCAGCACTAATTTATTAAAAACTATTAAGAGCAAAAGTATTAATAGCAAAATGCACTTACATAAAGTATTTATTATGGAGAATAAACCCTTTCATACTGATATATATTAATAAACTACTATTACTAATAGCAGACAGCTCTATACTTTGTCGCCGGTTCATTTAAGTTATTTAAATTATTATATACTGTATGTTACTTTGAATAAACAGTTTCCTATTTAAGTATTTATAGTACTTCAATATAGAATTTGAATACATGTTAGAAATTAATGTAAATTAATACAATACCGGCCACAACTCGTGAAATAAATAAAACATAATACATACAAAGTGTTAAATCAACATATTAACACGTTTTAAACGAGTCCCAGACTTTTGCCATAAAGCAGAAACTCTGTCGTAACACCATCTCGGTTCCTGAGAGTTACGGTTGAGAAGCAGCAAATACTGCGCTGCTTCACCGTAAGGTAACCGGTTTAGCCGTTAGTGAGCGTCATAATACTGCGACAGTCTGCGTCACTTACCTCTAGTAATCAAGCGAGACCTTTATGAGCTGTATTGATGTCGACATCGCGAAGATAAGCGTACGTCTGTAACGAAACACAAACCGACGTAAACAAAACCCTCCGAGTTCTTCTTCGTCTTGGTTTATTATGGCTGATAACCAAAGCAACTGCGTGTACAGCGCCATCTACCGTGCTGATTATGAGCAGCACCATGACTCTATGCACGTCACCAGATGGATAAATAGAAAGGGAAATGTCTTCACTATATAGCAGCATTTATACATACAAGTAAAGCAAAATAAAATACAAAAAATACAGAATATATACAAAAAAATAGAGAGCAGTTGTCGTTGCTGTGAGAACTGTAACTGTGTTTATCTTATATCTTAACATTGCAGACAGAAAAGAAAAAAACCATTTAATTTCTAATAAAAAAAAATCTTAATGGCCACATTATTGATTACATCAATGCTATTGAACATGAAATGTGAGGGGATTATGTTTATTGCATTTGTTTTGTCTGCTTCTGCTCTGTCAGTGAGCTCTGTTTCCAGGTCACTCACACGTTATTCATGACGTCCATAATCCCTCACCTGAACCTCACCTTCACACTTTCATCTGGCAGAGGTCACTGATCTCATGATGCGCCTGATTGATGACCTCATTATTTAAGAATCTTCTCCAGTCCAACATGCTTTATTCACTAAAAGTTAACCTTCAGCAGGTTGTGACCTCTGAACTTTGAGGAAAAAAAAAGTATTAAAAGAAATGTCAAATCTTCCCCTCAGACCTTATTAAAGATGCAATATACATGATTCAGAGTTTTATTAAAGCAGCACATGTGCTAAAGATACAATGTCACGCTGAGAGCCGTTGAGAGGAAGTAGAATTGTATATTAGGCATGTTTAAATAACGGTTTATACACGGGCCAATTTTATTAGAAGTTGTAGAATTGACAAAGTAGCCTCTGTGTTTGAAGGGAAGTGCATAGTTTTTCCTTTCCACAGCTATCAAAGAAGTCCTACAACGCACTTGGAACAAAACTAAATGGAGGACTACATATTTGTAAGAGCTGGGCTGATAAAACACTTTTTAAATATTATTTGGAGTTACAAATGATGATTGGTAATAATTCATCTTACTGGCATTAAAACGCTGGACAGAATCTAAAGGTTTGGAGTTGAGGCACAACAAAAAGGGATGAATATAACTCCTCCAGCACAATCATCTTCTGTGCTGTGGATTCATATTTCCAGCATGTTCCAAACACTCATTAGTGTGACCTCCTCGTAGCTCAAAGCTATAAGCTTCACTGTATTGGCAGAGTGATGATTGTTGGGGGGAAAAACTGTGTCTGAAAGGTGCCGGTCGAATAAAGTGCAGGTTAGGGTTCTATTGAATAATCCCTAAACACAGCAGGTAGGAATCTGTTCTCTGTTAAGAAGGTCAAGAATTATTATATAAGTGGATTTTCATAACCCAATCTGCTTCTGTGTGTGTGTGTGTGTGTGTGTGTGTGTGTGTGTGTGTGTGTGTGTGTGTGTGTGTGTGTGTGTGTGTGTGTGTGTGTGTGTGTGTGCAGAACATGATCAAAATGTGGGCTCATGTCTCTATTGTTGGGTTTGTGGTGACATAACATTTCAGAGTCAATCATCTTAGAGAGCTGAGTGACCGATTGCTGTGTTTACCTGGACATACATCCTGGTAAGGAAACATCTCACACACACACACTCTCTCTCTCTCTCTCACACACACACACACACACACACACACACACACACACACACACACACACACACACACACACAAAGATATGCACAGGACTCTACTTGATGTCAGTGGACAAGACAAACATTTCAGTCAGGTAACAGAGGACGAAGAAGACGAAGTGGAGAGAGCCGATAAAGACATTCATGTTAATCTCGTTCAACAACAAGGATCTATATTATTTTCTGTATATTCTTTTAACTTATTTTCTGGAGATAATGCCAGACTGGAGCTTCTGTTTTGGCCTGTGTGAATGAAAACCTGCCTGGATGTCACATTTCTCTCTGCAGCTGACTCCATGTTGTCCACGGTGACTTTCTCCATCTGGGATTTATCCTTCCTGCTCTTTGGATAACCCACAACCCCAGCTGTGTCTCAGCTCTGTTTCCTCCACGGGTTTGGTGCCGCCTGAATACAAAGTGAGGAGAAAAAACACCACCCGAGTTGATCAATGGAAGTGTTGGCGTGACATTGACTTCACCCTTCTTCTTTTATTTTCCCGTCTCGGCATCGGTGTCGGTCGTCCGCTTGCACAGGATGGAGAATGCGTCCTTCCTGCAGGCCCGCTGCGAGGAGCCCATCATGACGTCGGACTGGGGCCTCCCTCTGCTGGTGGCCCTGCTGGTGCTGGCGCTGCTCTACGCCTTCCTCTACCTGCCGGCCACCGCCCAGCGAGCCCTGCTGGAGCAGGCGCTCCGCAGCAACAACACCACCGCCGCGCTGACGGAAGACTGGCTCACGGACGAGTAGGCCGGGCGGAGACAAAGAGCTTCATCGCAGGACACGTGGACACGTGGACATTATGCTCGAAGTCTAGTTTGTATTGGGCAAAATGACAGTATGCAGCAGGTTCTGCAAAGCTGACTTTTGGATGGCATCAAAGGAAAAATGCAAATTTAATCTGCTTTAATTTGCTTTTGATGCCAAAAGAGGTTAAAATGAACCCTTTTAAATGGTCTTCAAGGATATTTATGTGTGTAACATTTTACTTGTACTAGTTAAAGGTGTGATAACGCTACTGCGGCTTTGTGTGCATGCAGGAGGAATATCTGAACAAGACCTCTCACTGGTTGTTTGAATTGCCTTTATTAAAAGATACAGGATACTAGGTTCGACACCAATATCTGACGATGCAGCACTTGATCGTTACAGGCCGGGCATTGAACGCAGACAAATGTTTCCAGCTGTCTGTGCTTTTTAAAAAATATCCCTGTAAATACTGTATATCTGCAGTGTATGGCAACCGTTGACATCTGGATATTGCGTCAGTATCTTTTTTTTTTTCTTCTTTCTTTTTAAATCACATTCAATTTTACAATAAAGTCGTAAAAAAAGGAAGAGAATCTTGCTAAACCATGCAACACCCAACAAGCCAACATACAGTTAGTCTTAGATCACAACGAGTTCAAGTTCAATGTTCAATATGTTCAGCAACAATGACAATATCATATCCAAAGACTTAACACAATAATGATATTTCTTCTTTTTTTTTTTTAAAGGGAATTAATTCATCCCGCGTCTCAGTTTTCTTTCAGCTACCATCTTAAAATGTTTCATTAATAGTCAGAGCAGAAGTGTATTCACATGGCGTGTCCTTGGTATACGAGGGAAGTTCAGAAAGGGCACACTTTGTTCATTTTTAATGAATAAATCGTATCAAATTCTTAATGGACGTACATGCATCTCTTTCTACAATATGCACAGTTCAGTTTCAGTCTGTAATTGGTTTTTCAAAACGCTGCTCAAAGACTTGACAGCTGCTTTCAACGCACACGGCAATGTGAAAATAAGATGCATCCCAGTTTATTTATGACTTGAAAAGACAACGTTTGGATAATTAGAGCGAAATCTTGTGATGTGAACAAACAAACATTTCTTTACTTCTTGTAGAATTTAATTGTTTTTTCTTTGTGTGGGGACGCGACTGAAATATATTCTCTACCTGAAGAAATACATGAAGAAAATACACAAAATGCATTCTTTTCTTTTCCAAATAATCTAGAAAAAACAGAGACAACTGGATTTTGCCGCTCCTATTTAAATCTTTTGGATTTTACATCTATTTTGGGGATAGTTTTGTTCTAAGTTTTAAAACTACAGTAAGACAAATATATGTAAAGCCTCGGGGGACGTGAACTGGAATTTTAAGGTTTTTCTTTGCTCTTAGCGGTTCCTGTTTGCAGTGTACCTGTAGATGTACCTGCTATATATCACTGGATTACTTAATGTTACTGAAGAAAACTTTAAAAACTTGATGATTCTTATGAAAGTTCCGGAGTTACTTATAACTTTTTCCTACAATATCTGAGTAGATGTATGTGATTTTGTGTTTTTGCACGATGGACATGGACAAAGGAAATAGAGATCATCATCCCTAAAGCTTCCTCACGTGAACTCTGAACGGAGAGATTAATCTGGAAGAAGATTATTGAGTAGCGAGAGAGAGAGAGAGAGAGAGAGAGAGAGAGAGAGAGAGAGAGAGAGAGAGAGAGAGTAAGGAAGGAAAGGTAAGAAGGAGGGTGAAAGGATAGGACAAGAGGGGAGGGGGAGAACCAGAGTGAAAGACGGGAGGCGTCATCCCTCGCTCCCTCTATTCACTCCAGTCCTTGAGGAGGTCGAAGTTCCACTCCCAGTCCAAGAAGGTGTTCTTGTCGTCGTCGGTGAAGTGGGACTTGACCTTGTAGTGGCCGCGGGACACCAGGCCTCTGGGCACCTCGTCCAGCGGGCAGAGGAACTCGTGCTCCTCCTCCTGCGGGCAGTAACTGCCCACCATGTGCGACACCTTGTCCACTGCAGGGAGAACGCAGGATCACACGATTTATGAGGAGGACGACTCTCGCTAACGCGAAGAACAAGTTGGGTGGAGCCGTTTGCGGCTCAAGCGAGGGAGCGAAATGCATCGCCTCAAGTGATGTCATTTGAGTCAGTGTCATTTGGGGCGAGAGAGAAGTGAGCTCACTAGAATCCTTTGCATTCAACAAACTGTCCCTGTGTATATATAATACATTTATTTCATTGCTGGTCATTTCATATGGTAATTAGTAGTTTTTACGCAAATAAAATAGGATTTAAAAAAAAAAGAAAAAGAAGTTTTCAACAAGATACCTATCATTCCTTTTCTGGAGGTCACATGATGGTACCGCAAGCCAGCGACGATTTCTCTGTTCACCTGCACACAGACACACACACACACACGTACACACACACAGACACGCACACACACACGACAAATCAGATCACCAAACATCACCCTACCATAAACTACTGTGTCTTGTATTTATCAGCCTGTTATGAGTTTTCATCCTACCGTGGGTAAAGCTCTAAAAACAGTGATACTACATTTCCCACAATGCAACACAACAGTTTCTTATATTGAAAGTGTTTTTTTTTATTACAAGTGCTGTTTATCACATTGTGTTGGTAGATAACAACCTCCAATGCACAGCATGAAACTAATAGATAATAATATGGAGAAAACGTTGGATTTTACACTAAACGTGATGTTTGTTGTCAAAACTATTGACACCCTCGGTGGAGCTGCATTAAACGTCGGCAGTGACGCCGTCTGTCCAGCAGGTGGCCTCACAGCAGAGCCTCTGAGCTGTTTGCTCATCCTCACAGCTTCCCCCTCTCGCCCATCAAGACCAAAGCCACTGGACGGCAATTTAAGCCATTTTTCAGTGAAATCATGATTTTTTTTTTTTTGATGAATTATACATTACAAGCACATCACAGCTTAAAAACATGTGTAATTGTGCAGTTACTCTTTAATCCTGAAGGGAACATGAATGTGCATACCACAGCCATCCATCCAGAAGTTTGAGACGTATAACTGGCGCTAGAGAGAAATCAATATCTCCACCAAATTCAATGGAAATCAATACATTGGTTATAATGGAGATATTTCAGTAAAAGCCACAGTGGTGACACAAGAGGGAAAAGTCAGGAGACCACTAAAGTCAGTGGGCTTCATCCTCTGGGGACCGTGAATGTCTGCACAGAATATCATCTCAATGCATCTAAAAGTTGCTCATACATCTGGATCAAAGCGATGACATCATCCTCCGTAGAGTGGCTCGCAACGCTATCAAAGAAACTTAAACGTAATGACTTTTTTAAATAAAAAAAATCCCAAAATGTTATCACTAGTCAGACTTGAGGAAGTAAGTTGCAACTGAAGGCAGAAAGTTGCCTCTGTATGAATCCTTAATGGCTCTCAATGAACCGGCACTAAAAAAAGACTCATTAAATATGATAAGGGCCTCGCTGGATGTTGAGGTCTGATCGTACCTGTTGGCGACTCTCCCACAGGGAATACCTGATCCTCTGTTGGTTTGTTGCACCCAAACACACAGCGACGCATCCAATAAACAACGTAAAAACATACCGGACGATTTATACAAACTAACTCACTTAATACACTGAATCACTGTTTTCAAATTGAGGATTTAATGTGCGGATTTGTAATTTTATTGAGGCGATGTCATCCAAAAATAGGGGGAGGGGGGCTCAGTGGACGGCTTCCATCCTCTCCATCCCTCCTTTGCTGCATCCCTCCATCTTACCTTGAAGTGAATCTTCAGTCTGTATGTGACTCCTTCCTTCAGGGAGAGGGTCTTCTCCTTCAGAGCGCTCAGGTCTTCTGCACAAACAACAAGCACAAAGCATCTCACACGGTCAGCATGACTCACTCACTGTGTGATGTCACCTCTCCAAATGACTCACTATGACCTCACTGCTGCGGGTTTACACAAAAAGAGAGCAGAATTATATCAGAGAAGATATCTGGACAAAGCGTCAATCTTAGAATATGTATTTTTATGAAACGAAAATAGTTTATCAGTGAGCATTTAACTCTTTTTCCTGTTTTTCTAAACTTTATCGCTTGAATTTCAAAGGAAAAAGATATATGTTCAAATTTAAATGTAAATGTGATTTACAATCAGAACAGACAAGGTTTTTGAAACCAATGAAGAACAAAAAGTTGCATAGTTAATTCAAATAAGTTCACTTAAATAAAGAACATAGGATGAAAGCTTATCAATTTTGGAAGTAGTTAGTAAATCTAGTCAGGTTTAATACAATAGCAGCTGTATATACATACAAGTTTGTGTTTACTTTCAATAAGATACATTAAAATCATAAAAAATATACACTTAGTTCAGTCGTTTTCTGGCAATTTCCTCTCACTGTGTGAGCTAAATGAGAGGAATTTAAGCCATGCAGGCCGGACGCCTTCTACGTTTATACAAAGAGTTACAGGTAAAAAAACAGAACGGCTGCTTTGTTCGATAAAAGAGTTTTTGTCTCGCTGTTGGGTTGAATAGGTTCATCGAACCATCGTGGAAAGCACACAGCAGTCAGAAATGCATCCACTGCCTAATCACTTTATATCTCAATTTAAACCCGACCATCAGTCCTGAGTGCCTCCTAATGGACGAGAGAAACAAGCGAAGGAAGGAGGAGAGGAGATGGAGGAGAGATAGAGGGAACCGAGCTGAATAAGAGAGAAGACAGCCGAGCGAAGAAAAAGGGAAGTGACCTGCACACGCGAACCGAACATACAGGACATCGCTCTGTACGGGAGCGTGGGTTTGATTCCCGCTGGCGGCGCCCTTATGAAATATATATATGGACTTGTGGCACTTTAAAGGGGAAAAAAAGCCGCGAAGAATCGACACGTTGCTCTTTCTGGTGGAAAAATCTTTCAACTCTGCTCATGTTGACGGGCGTTTTCACTTAAAATTGAGGATCTACATGTCCCCCGCTGTGGTTTAGGAGATTTATAGCAGCAAAAAGAAATACTCTCCATTAAATAGAAATCTGAAAATGTATGTCATGGAGGTAATAAAGCTGTTCCTCACGAGGCTGGCATTTTGGGAGATTCATCACTGCTCTATCTGTGTCTCATCGGATTCAGTCTCTCTTCTTCTTATGAACTGTAGAATGTAAATCTCCTCTTCCTCTTCCTCCCTCCTCATCCTCCCTCCTCCCTCTCGTCTCAGAGGACTGAGAAAAGGAGAAAAGAGAGAAGATGCTGGCCTCCCCCGGGAGCGTCTGACTGAGAAAATAGGTCAGTGTGGAGAGCTGTCTACCTGTTCTCCTCACCCACACACACACACACACACACACACACACACACACACATATATATG
>NW_027175887.1:15674449-15681949 GCF_023055335.1 Clinocottus analis
CCAGACTCTCGTCATCTTTGTCCAGTTGCCGAATCTCCTCCAAAGTCTTCTGGACCGGAGCGATGTAGTTCAGGTTTCTGTCGTCCTCTTCCTCCTCAATACGAAGATCCTTCTTGTCAGCCAGTAGACCTTCCAGAAAGAAGAGAGGAGACCATTAAAGAAAGACTGTTGCACGTTGCAGAGATTGCAGGTGGTTTAATCGAGACCAGACGACCCCAAACTCTCCTAGCTTACGGATGAACTTAGCTTCCCGTTCATCAACATTGCCTGTCATTTCATATAAACGTGTACTGCATTCAACCAAAGCTGTGATTGATAAACAAAACAATAAACCAGAACCTACTGGTACCAAAATATTGCAATAATTATCAATTTTGCATTCATATTATCACTTATTTTAATAGAAACTGGAGGTTTCAACCATTAACCATCCAGCTAACTATTTTAATCATCTTAGATTTGCTTTAAATATATATATAATTCAAGTATTTATCCATTACTTATAGCCAACTATTTTCCATAGTTTCTCCTTTAGCTGACTATTTCAACCATTTATCCACTTGACAACTATTTAGCATTACTTTTAGCTGACGTTAACTGTTTTTTAACAGTGTATAGCATTAACGTTAGCTCACCGTTTCAAGCATTCCTGTTAGCTCGCATTAACTGGGTTCAACAGTTTATAGCATTAACGTTAGCTTACTGTTTCAAGCATTCCTGTTAGCTAGCGTTAACTGGTTTCACATTTAACTGGTTTCAACAGTTTAACATTCCTTTTAGCTAACTGGTTTTAACAGTTTAAAGCGTTACTGTTCGCTCTTTCAACGATTTAACGTTATATAATTACTTTTAGCTTACTGGTGTCAAGTTTTTAGCTTTACTACTAATGTTAGCTCACCGTTTCAAGCATTCCTGTTAGCTAGCGTTCAACATTACTTTCAGCAAACAGTTTCAACTATTTATTGACAGTATTACTTTAAGATACATCTTTTTGACTGTCTATAATAAGGATGAGGTGTGCCTATACCACAAAAAAAATTAAATAACATTTGCAGCAGAGCTCATTTGGGTCAAAAATATCTGTTATATTTCAGTGTCTGAAAAACTCAACCGACAGGCGAGATTGCTTTACTGTCCAGGAGAAGACGCATCTTGCCCTGGGCCTGCTCCAGCCATCCGGGGTTGGATTTCATCAGGGGTTTTGATTTAATATAGAATTTTTACAGACAGTCGATAATTTCATTTTGGCATCTCCAACTCATCCGCACCTCCAGAGAGTGAGAATAGTTGCAGACTGGAATAGTTGCACAATGACCAGACTAAAACACAGTTCACGGCTGTTTTATGAAAGCTGGTTGACAAAACGAGCTTCCAGTGGGCCGCCATGACCGCGACGCAAGCTTAGCATTGTCAAGAACGCCACTTTGACCATAATGAAATCTTCTCGATGATGATTAACGCGAGACTTTTCAAGTTTCTTTGTGACTCGTAGTGAATTTATGCTCAAAAAACTCTGCGGTCCAAAGAGTCAAGGGCTGAGATAAACCAGATAAATTACCTATTTAATGTTCTTCTCTCATCGACGGACACACACACACACACACACACACACAGATCGTTTATAAAACGGTACATGGTCTCCTACACAAATGCACAATGTAACCTCTCTAGACTCCAATTATCTGGAGGACAGGACGCTCAAACACACAAGCTGGACGTGTATTTACCGCCTCGTGTAATAGCCCCTGGTTCTGGTTTTACTGTTCATAATGAGACGGCTCAGTGTACATCAGAGCTCAGAGCTGTGTGTGTGTGTGTGTGGAGGTAATTGGATGGCACAGAGAGTACACAAATGCACAGACACACAATACACACACACACGGATGCACTTGAACCACTGTGAACATACCCACCAAACAACATATGGACTGCTACACATTCTGTAAACATTAGTGGAAATCAAACGTGTTGAACAGCGATGTAATGACCCAATAATATGTCAGCACACACACACACACACACACACACACACACACACACACACACACACACACACACCTGCACATACATACACACACACACTTGCACATACATCCACACACACACTTGCACATACATACGAACACACACACACACACATGCACATAGATACACACACATACACATCCACACACACACATGCACATAGATTCACACACACACACCTGCACATACATACAAACACACACACTCACACACACCTGCACATACATACACACACACACAAACACACACACACACACACACACACACACACACGCACACACACACACCTTCACACACACACACATCCACACACACACACACACATGCACATAGATTCACACACACACACACACCTGCACATACATACACACACACTCACACACACCTTCACATACAAACACACACACACGCACGCACGCACACACACCTTCACATACAAACACACACACACACACACACACACACACACACACACACACACACACACACACACACACACTCACTCACACACACACACACACACACACACACACACTCAGGGCCAAACCCCGGCTGCCTTCAGCCCGTCACCATGGCAACCCTTTCAACTCCCCTCGCGGTGACATCACCTCTAGCTGTGGATGTTTTTGTGTGAATAACACAGAGAGGAGCTTTTATTCCTGCTGGAAGCAGCAGAGATCAATGAGGAATCACTTTTAAGACAAAGTGCAGCGCGAGTGCATTTTCCAACAATCTATATTTAACGGATCATTTTCGTCTGTAATGGACGCGATCTGGTTAGTTTTTCATGAAATCAGCTTCTTGTTTTTGCCAAAGTGAAGTTCACACTTCACCGAGTGAAGCAAACTGTTTGCTGCAGCTGGTGATGAATGTGTGGTATCCTTAATTTACAAGGATTAGGCACAGACCTCATGCTTTAATCTGTCAGATTAATCATCACCACACATGCTTTTCCTTCCTATCGCGTGAAAATGTAGTGAAGTTCAGCAGAGGAATGTTCCTTCATTCAGATATTAAATTTGTATATATGAAATAGCCCTAATTAGCCTAATATTTTGAATCTGCATATCTATTAGTATTATTAAAATCTGCTGGTGGTGCTCTCTGTGTTGGATCCAGTTCACATGAGGAACAGTTGATGTAAAAAAAAAAAAAAAAAAAAAAAACGCCTGCGGTTTAAAATATTAACACGAGGATCTACAACGCAAACATGTTAAACTCTTTGTCAGATGTGGATGACTTCATGAATGATTCACCGAGATGTATTTACATATCAAACTCCGCCGCTCATCCCCGCACGAGCAGCGTGAAATGGGCCTCTCTCTCTCTCTCTCTCTCTCTCTCTCTCTCTCTCTCTCTCTCTCTCTCTCTCTCTCTCTGTCTCTCTCTCTCTCTCTCTCTCTCTCTCTCCGCTGTTTGAAGGTGTGTGAGATCTGACCACGAGTATTTAATTCATACCACCGAGTTCACACTAACATATATGTTCTTGCAAAAGAAAACCAGTGGGATTCTTAATAATTCACAAACCTATTATGAGTTGTGTTATTTTTGAACATTGCACTTTACAAATTAGGTCAATTTGATACTAACATTACTGTTTTGATGATTTATTATGTATTTTATTGTATTATGTGGATTTAAATACATTTCTTTTGACATTGCACCTTTAAAATGAAGTGTTGAAAATGCAAAATAAAAGTAAAAAAATATTTTTTTAAATAAAGAAATTAGTCAATTTAGTTGTAAACAGATATGCAGTGTTGTACAAATGATTGTAATCTATGCAAATCTTTATTCTTTAAAAAAAAACCTTTGAAAACTTTTCTTTACTTTGCACAATTTAATCAGTTTTGTCAAAAGGAATGAATATTAAAAAAATTAATCTACCGTTTTCATTTCCCAAAATGACAAAAGCAGCTGATTTAAGCCCAGAAAATCATCCGTGAAAACGTTTTTTTTACTTTCCAAAATTTAATCAGTTTTGTCAAAAGGAATATTAAAAAAATAAATCTACCGTTTTCATTTCACAAAATGACAAAAGCAGCTGATTCAAGTCGAGACATTCAGGGCTAAAACTCTGCATATTGTGTGAATCTGGTGTTAAGACAAGCTAACACTAGCGAAATTTCAGCTGTGTGTCTGTTCTTGTACACGTGTGGAAACGCGTGTGTGTGCGTGTCTGCGTACGTGTGTGTGTGTGTGTGTGTGTGTGTGTGTGTGTGTGTGTGTGTGTGTGTGTGTGTGTGTGGTCTTCCTTCTGTTGCAGCCCTCCATCTGTGATGTGATATCAACCCGTGGATTTTCTTTGATAGGCATAAAGCTGCCTCATTAGCTTCTGGAGACATATTCTGCACCATAACACACCTGCAGCTGTTGGGCACGTGCTACACGTGTAGAGCGGCGCTCTTAAGTTGTTACAGAAAAGCTTAAAATCATGTGTGGAAATAAATTGAATCAAAGTGAGAAGGGACATGCCTTGAAAGAGGGATGTTTTGCAGCGTTTTCAACGGCCTCAGACTTTGACCTGTATCGCCTGCTTTGTCAACACCTCGCTGTGGAATAAAAAACCCTTTTGCACCAGCGATATATATTTTTACACTGAGACGGAGGATCCACAGCCAGGATGTACGACCATAAGACACAGAATCAGTGTTCGTCTGCTGGTATTTACGGCTAAACCAACACGTTTAGTGCAAAACCAACACGGCAATCTGTCTTGGCAGGAAAGAGGAGGCTTCGGGGGGGAAGAAGGATTTGAAGGGGACTGCTCACACGAGTCCTAAAAGACACACACACACACACACACACACACACACACACACACACACACACACACACACACACACACACACACACACACACACACACCAACCTTCCTTTGCTTCCTTGTTGACATGAGACTTTCGCAAATTTTGTATCCAGATTGCGACTAAAGTCTACTGTAGCAGGGAGACAGAGCCGGGCTTAATGCTATGAGCTAAGCTAAACTAAGCTAACTGGCTGCAGCCGACAGATATTAGAGAGGAATCGATCTTCTCATCTAATTCTCTGCCAAAAATTAAGTGAATAAGCATAATTCCCACATGTTTAAACTGCTTGAAGGACTCAAATGTGTTCATTTCTGGTGTTCATCCAGGCGATGGAAGCTATCAGATTAAAAAAAAATGCAAACTGGATCAATAAACAAACAACAAATAAAACCTGTGACATTTATTTAAAATGCAGCATCATAAATGGGGCATTACTGGGACTCGAAGTAATCAAAAGGTAACCCTCTCTTCTTTTTCCTCAACGGCTCTCCTCCTCCTTTCCTCAACCCAGATAACTGTTCACTGTGTCGGGAAAACACTTCCTTCACACTTCGCGTGTGTGTGTTTGAGCCGTAAGCGTTGCTGTTTTTTATAGTCCTATGAGGCCCGCTGTCACTGCTCTGTTGTAATACTCTAACGAGACCTCTGGGACGCGGAAACACACATATTATATAGAAGAAGGAAACCTTTCAAGGCCTCTGCGAAAGCCAATAGCGGCTTCTACAATGAAGGAGGAGGCCGTGAAGGAGGATTGATCTAAATAACAACATTACAGCGGCCGGTGTGCCTCCGTCTCAGAGGCTGCTGTCAGCTCGCGGCCTTTTCCCCCCGGGAATCAATATGTCACCGGCGTGAGGCTGCAGACGCGCCGTCGACGCTCGTAACACTTCATCACGCGAAGCAACAAATCGTTCACATCTCATTTCCCGCACGTTTCCTCGTTGATGAAACGGCGAGATGGCAAACAGGTGATACCAGCTGCTGTTATCGGGGACATCTCTGGTGATGACACTGCAGCTTGTGTAGCGGGTTGTGTTACTGCAGCCCCTCATACTTTTATAGCACAAAAAGGGAGCAAGAGGCCAGGAGGTGAAACCACGCCCGCTTACGCACGACGAAGGCCCGACAGTTTTGATGACGTCACCGTTTATCACGCCACACATGAGACAAGAAGCGCCTCACTCCCGAAGGATCACACCCGAAAATAAAGAGAGCTCATGGTTGATTTTTACAAATCTATTGTCGCCTTTTTTAAATCTTCATGGAAGCTGTAGTTTATTTTATCATCAGGTGGAGTAAAGCCAATGCTGAAGTGCCTTGAACTTGCATTCTCTCTCCTGACCACCAGGGGGCGACTCGTCTGGTTGTATAGAAGTCTATGCTTCATGTGTTAAAGCTGCATTCTCTCTCCTGACCACCAGGGGGCGACTCCTCTGGTTGTATAGAAGTCTATGCTTCATGTGTTAAAGCTGCATTCTCTCTCCTGACCACCAGGGGCCGACTCCTCTGGTTGTATAGAAGTCTGTGCTTCATGTGTTAAAGCCGCATTCTCTCTCCTGACCACCAGGGGCCGACTCCTCTGGTTGTATAGAAGTCTATGCTTCATGTGTTAAAGCTGCATTCTCTCTCCTGATTACCAGGGGGCGACTCGTCTGGTTGTATAGAAGTCTATGCTTCATATGTTAAAGCTGCATTCTCTCTCCTGACCACCAGGGGGCGACTCCCGTGGTTGTATAGAAGTCTATATAAATGACTCTACTTCTCTCTTGATGTATTCCCTCAGTAAACATTGTAAACATGAGTTTATGATCTCAATTTCTAGTTTTAAGTCTGTTTCAATATAGAATGATGTTTATTTAGTAAGTTATGGTCATTTAGAGTCAAAACAATAGAGTAGAGTATGCTTTAGGGCGGGGCAACCATGCGATTGACAAGCCGTTATGGCCAAAATTCAAGATGGCGTCGGTCCAAATCGTCAGACCACAAACAAACGTGTGACGTCACAACGACTACGTCCACTTCTTACTAACAGTCCATGGTTCTCACACAGGAACCGTTGTTTGAATATGTTTAAAAATCACAAAATATCCGTAATGAGTGAGCGACAGCGGAGACAGACTCGTCTGAGAGAAGATATTAAGAAAAGGATCGCAGCGAGTTACAGAAGCAGAGGCACGTACGGACACAAGACTTTGTCTCTCTGAAGACAGAAAGACAAATTAAAGTACATCACCCCTTTAATCAACCTCTCTCTCACACACACACACACACACACACACACACACACACACACACACACACACACACACACTTTAATGTCCTCAGCTGCTCTGCAGAGACAGCAGGTTGTCTAATTGACTGACTTGATTGGTCTCGTATGCGTCTGCTCACCCGCACAACCTCATTTATCACTGCTGGCACGCACACACACACACACACACACACACACACACACACACACACACATACACACACACACACACACGCAAAAAAATGAGGAGGAGGAGGGATGATGTGAGGAGTAGATACAGTTTCTTAAACACATCGGACAAGCTGACTGTTTGTGTGTGTGTGTGTGTGTGTGTGTGTGTGTGTGTGTGTGTGTGTGTGTGTGTGTGTGTGTAGTATAGCAGTGAGCAGAGAAAGAGAGGGAAAAAGATGAGTG